>NW_026899553.1:0-84409 GCF_033153095.1 Gastrolobium bilobum
TAAAATAAAAGAAGAGAAGGAGGAAAAGTTTTAGAAAATTTTAAGAAGAAATTTTTTTTTTACAAGTGCTGGGCGCTAAAACTTCCATTCTGGACGTTTTAGCGGTCTAGAGTTGCATCACAATGCAAAATCTCTAGCCCAAAGCGCTAAAACGTTCAGACTGACCGTTTTAGCGTTACCCTATGCATCAGATTGCAAGCACTCTGGCCCAGAGCGCTAAAACGTCCAAGGTGACCGTTTTAGCGCGGTGCTGCACATAACGTGTGCACATTTTTCTGGTCTTGGGCGCTAAAATGTTTGGTTTCAACGTTTTAGCGCCGCGTCACTTATTTGATTTACACGGTTTCCCTCACTTCTCCCCCACTATCTTTTTGCATTCAATCATTCTCTCTATTTTCTCTCCGACTCGCGAATTCTTCTGAATTTCATTTCTTCATTCACTCACTCTCAATCACCACAAGGTATGTATAATCATCTCTTCTCTTCCATCTTTTTATCATTTTTGTATTTATTTCATCTCATCTAGGGTTTTCTCAATCTTGATTCCATGAACTACCTAGGTGATTAATGTTTTTATTTGTAAATATATGTTCATGCATTTATGATCTTGTTGTTCTTACTAATTTTTGGGGATGAGGGGTATCCCCAATCGTTTTACACACATGATCTTTCACACACGCACACACGGTGTTTGCCAAAATACCTGACCCAGAAAAGCCAGGGCGCTAAAACGCTGGTCACCCCACGTTTTAGCGCTCGACCAGTTGAACACACGCATAAGGCCAGGACGCTAAAACGCTCAGTGTGACCGTTTTAGCACCTAGGCCCTGCTGCATACATGATTTAGGCTGCTGATTTAGGCATTGTGGGGGGTGTTTACTTGCATGATTGGGATCTAATTGAACCACTTCTTCAATTCAAATCTGGGAATTGGATCCACATGTTCGAATCCTATACTGACTACTTCTCTGATTTTTCAGGATCATATCTACACCTCCACCCAAGAAAACAGGCAAGAAGAGGTCCAGGTTGACTCATGCATCTGAGCCTACACCACCTCCACCTACATATGATGCTCATTTCTGGAAGAGTGCTGATCACGAGGTCCGTTTCAATACCAAGACCTCTTCCAAGACCATTCGTTCGGGAAACAAGGATGAGTACCCGGAATTCTAGTCCCAGTTGCAGAAGAGAGAATAGGTGACTTTCGGTGAGATTCTGGTTGACAACAACCCGACCATAGCACGAGAATTCTATGCTAATGCCTACAATGGTGATGAGGGTGGCCAGAGGCATTTTGTTAGTTGGGTGAGAGGCAAGAAAGTAAAATAAAATGCCCATACTATTCAGAAGCTTCTGAAAATCCGACACTGTGATTACATTCATAACACCAGCTGTGAGTTCAAAAAAAATTAGCAGAACATTGACATTCCCCCAAGGAGACGTGACCCTGAATTTGAGAATTGGACCAAACTGGGGGCAGCTGAGCCTGTGTTGCACACCATTGCCAAGCCAAATGAGAAGTGGGAAATGACAAAGGATAAGGTAAATCCTAAATTGCTTTGGTTAAGGCAACTGAATGGAGAGGCCAGGGTCTGGTTCCATTTTGTGGTATCCAATGTTATGACTTCCTCCAACCAGGCGGAAGTGATTTTGATGAGGGTTGTTCTGATCTACACTATTATGACCAAGAAGACAGTGGAGCTTCCCATTACTCTTCAGGACAACATATATGACATGGCCCATTCTGATAGCAGTTCAAATGCTCTGGGTCACTGTTCTCTGATCCAGCTTCTGTGTCAGAAAGCTGGTGTTGATGTTACTGATACTGGGGTGCTAGTTAAATTGCACCCTACCATTGATGCCAAGCTGATTAGGGGACAGCTGAGGATTGGAGGAGAAGGACCCACAGGGCTGAAACAAGGGAGGAAAACTATGACTGAGGCAGAGGCTGAGTTTGAAAGGAAGATACAATCTGGGGAGCAGTGGATGGTGAACACAGAGGTTCGTCTGGGATTTTTACGCTTCTGTCTCAAGTTCATCCAGACGAGCCAGAGTACATTTCACACCCAGATGCTTAAGATGTTGATAGATATTTGTGAAGCCCGGGGCTTAGAGCTAGCTACATTTCAGCCTGCAGATTTCCCTCATTCTGAGGAGGAGGATGAATTTGGGGCTGCTGCCATTTGAGGAGCGTGCTGATAGGTATGAGGATGCCATGGCTGCCATAGGTGCAGGTACTTCAGCCGCTGCAGCTCCGACTGCTGAGGGAGAGACTGCTGCTGCCACTACAGATGCCCAGACTGCTGCAGATCAGCCTGCTGGAGATGCTTCCGCTATGGATGAGGACTAGGTTGCTGATGACGAGTACACTCCGCTACCTACCACTGATCCAGGATCCGATCCCCACATTTCAGCTGAGGAGGATTCAGAGTCTGACATAGACTCCTGATGTTTTTACATTTCCGTTTATAGTGTTTTATTTTGGTCTACATTGATTACATTTTGTGTTAGTTTTATGCTGTAAATTGGTTTAGTACATTGAGATATTCACTGTTTTGATTAATGCACATTGCAATAGTACTGATACTATTGAGTTATATATGAATGTGTTTCAGTGATCCACTGCTGTTTTAGATTTAAATTAGTTGCTAGGGACAACAACGTTTAAATCTGGGAATTGGGGTGTGATTGAATGGCATGCGAACTTCATGGAGATGTCAAACGAGTGGATGAGCCAAAACAGGGAAACATCTCAATCTCTTTTCTTTAAGTTTTCTGTGTGAATAAGTTTTTAGTGTAATTTAGATGTTAGTTGTGATTCAGAATTTGGATTTCAATTTTTTTATATGAAATTCCATGAGGATTTGACTGATCAAAGTTTTATATGATTGATCAAATTAAGGATACAATCTTATACCTTGCATGTTGAGCTTAAATGAAATGATTGCATGACTCATTCAATGTGTAAGAGTAGAAAGATTAGTTTTGATGCATATAGAGGAAGTCAAGCATGCACTCTGAACTGTGAGAATTTGAGCCTACACAGAAAATTTTGTTCAGAGACCACTTCACTGCATGAGTAACTCTAGAACTTGCCTTGTTTCTTGCTTGAATGGTTGCTGATGTGTAGGGTAGAGGCATTTCCTTCTTGAACCAGAAAGTCAAATGGCCAACCCTTAAGTTCCCATTGCATGAAACCCTTGAGCCTATCCTGTTGTCTATAAAACTAAGAACCACATTTATTCCAATCCTTCAGATTAAAAGTTTCAGATAAGTGATGAGGGATGGAATGTTCTGTGGGGAGGAAAGTGTTTTTGCAATAAGTGAATGTACAAAGTGTTGGAAATAAAGGAAAGAGAGAAGGAAAAGAAAGAAAAAGGTATGAAATACAAGTGTTGGAAGGGACAGAGGGAAGTATTAAAGACACAAAGTGTCTGAAAGAAAAAGGAAGAAAAAGAGAAATTTTTGTTAAAGACACAAAGTGTCAGGAAGAAAAGGAGGAAGAAAGGTTCAAAAGAAAAGCACAAGGAACGAAAAGGAAGAAAGATTGGGGAATTAGGAAGAATAAGATAAATATTGTGATCGCTCCTCATATCTGAATCCGATTCATTTGATTTGAACTTCCCTTTTGACAGAAATCTTTACCTCTAGTCAAGCCACATATCAAGCCTCATTGCCAATCATACCAAGACCATTTTGATCTACCTTATGGATCATTACTATGAACAGTGAGAAGATGGGCAAGCTTATGGCAGTTTGAGTGCAGTGAAGAGTGAGTGATAAGTACATCCTTAAACACTAGTGTGCAAGAGAGTTAAATTCTCACAATTTTTGAGAAATTCCTAGTGAGGGGGTGTTGTTGTTTGGAAAGTCTCTGTATACCATATTTACTGATCTGTTGAAAAGCCACATATGATGTTGGGCAAGTCATAAGAAATAAGAGATTGCATGGTTGTAAGTTGTATCAATGTGATCTTTTGTTAATTAAAGTCCATCCTCATGAGTTTCATTTGTAAAGAATCTTGAATCTTTCTCTGTTGTAAGATCATTATTGAGGACAACAATGTCCAAATCTGGAAATTGTGATAAACCCCTAGTTTATCAAGTTTTTCAGCATGAATTAGTATCAATTTGTGTGATTATTGGATGAAAAAGAGGTTAATGTCCTGCAAATCCCTCAAGTACAAGTTCTGAAAGCCTTGTTGAAAATTTACACTGTCTTGTAGGGAAATGAAGCTCAAGAAGCAGCAGACAGAAGGAAGAAGATTATGAAGAAAGGGAGAGTGCCTAAGTGTTGAGCGCTAAAACGTTCACACAGAATGTTTTAGCGCGCTCCTGCATTAACGTCCAACATTAACGTTTTAGCGCTCTACTGTTTGAAAAAGTCTCTGGTCTCGAACGCTAAAATGCCCAAGTCAAACGTTTTAGCGTTGGAATCAGTTAAAAGCAGTTGAGCATCCGTCAAACATGGACGCTAAAATGCCCATTAATGAACGTTTTAGCGCCCATGTTAGTTTTCAGATGTAATTTGTAACACTATAAAAGGCAAGGGCCTTCACATTCTGACATATCATCCATCCTATCTATCTCTCCTCTCTCAGATCCTCTGATCTGATTTCTCTCTCTTACTTTCCAAATTCTTAGGAGTAGTTTTGTAATAGTTAGTACATCTTACGTAATTTTAGTTGAAGATTGAAGACTCAACCATCATGACAATGGAGTTTGATCTTTCTTCTTCTGTTGTTTGTATTTCAATTATGTCTGAGTAGAGTCCTTTGTAGTCTGATTCAATGGAACTCAAGTGTGAATTTACGAATGGTTAATTAGATATTTTGTTTATCTCTTATGTGATTGTATGAAGTTGTCTTGATTAATTCTTCATGTTAAAAGAATAGTGTAGAACAGACATGTTTATATTGTTTCTATTTTTGACAACTTTATCATCAGTGTTCTGGTAGTCAAGACATTGATGCTAGGATTCTGATGTGATCTTAAGATCTTAGTATTTAATGCATGTATTAAGAAGGGAATCACCAAGACATTGGGGTTTCTTATTAATGTATCAATCAGGGTAGTAAGACATTACATCTTGATGATAAGAAAAAGGTTGATCAACATCACATAGTAGGTAATTCATTATGGAAATTGGTTCATCCATAAATTCATGCTTGAGGGAAATTGACATCTGACTACTTGTTTAAATTATAATCACATTCTATTTGTTTATCTAGTTTTTATGCAATTCAAATTAAATTTCTGGTGACAAGAAATCAATGCAATTAATGAACTTTTGGTTCATTCAACTTAAGTACATATGGTTAATCAGTGCTTGACACAAATCCTCGTGGGAACGATCTTTACACATCATTTTATTACTTGTTTGACTAGTACACTTGCTAAATCCACAACAACCACCGCAATCGCTACTGCCGCCTCCACCTAGTCTGCAGGTCGAGAGCCAGAGCCAGGTTGAGGGCACTGGTCACTTGACTGGGGTGATGGAACCCTTTGTGGAGCCTGCTGAAGATAGAGATGTTATTGATCGCCAGCTTAATGCTTTCCGCAAGCATAAGTCACCTTCCTTTGATGGGTCTTATGATCTTATTGTTGCGGCTAGATGGCTACAAGCGCTGGATAAGATCTTCCGGGGTCATGCAGTGTACTGATCCGCAGAAGCTGATGTTTGCTACCTATATGCTGGAGGGTGATGCCCATGAGTGGTGAATGAACACCTCTCACGCTTTTGAGATGTAGGGTCATGTCATGACATGGCCATTCTTCGAGGATTGCTTTCCGGGTTAGTACTTCCCTTATGATGCTTAGGAGAGAAAGCAGGGGGAGTTCGACAGGTTGGTACAGGGATCGTTGTCTGTTGATGAGTACCTGGCCAAGTTCAATGAGCTGGTTAAGTTCGCTCACTTTCGGATGGAGAGACCTACTCCGATCTTCTTGGCTGCTAAGTTCCGCAGGGGACTTAGTGAGGATATTACTGGTTACCTCGCTGGTTCTGCTTTGAGAGACTTCGGGACACTGGTGCAGCAGTGTCGGGACATCGAGGACTTCTACAACTCGAGTAACGCCAAGAAGGCCAAGATTGCTGAGACGAAGGGAACTAGTAGTTCCACTTCCTGGAGGGACAGGAAGTTTAGGAGCAAAGGCAAAGGGAAGCAGTTTGCGGCTAGGCAGGCGCCTGGTCAGTTTAAGAGGACTTCCGCTCAGGGGAGTACGGCGAGATCTCCTGCTCCCAGATGTTCGGGATGTGGGAAGACTCATGTGGGGCCGTGTTCTTCAGGCCAGTTGATATGCTTCCAGTGTGGCAAGGAGGGCCACTACTAGAGATTGTTTGTCGTCAACGGCGAGAGCTGCAGCAGTTTAGGCAGCTCCATTGCAGATGGTTCCCCTTCCACCACCAGCGGCACCTACAGTGCCACCTGCTTCTGGAAGCGTGTACACCTTGGATCGGCAGTAGTCGAACAGAGCTCTGAACCTTGTCAGATGTACTGTTACCATTGGTGGGTCTTTCGTTGATGTTTTGTTTGACTCTGGGGCTACGCATTCCTTTATTGCTACCCTGATTGCTATGGGGCTTGAGTTGCCCATGTCTGTGCTTTCTCCACCGTTGCGTGTGACCACCGCCACCGGAGAAAAATGTGTTACCTCCACTATTCATCGTGATGTAGCGTTTCAGTGGGATGACCGTGAGTTCTCGGTAGATCTGATAGGATTGCCGATGGCCAACTTGAAGATTATTCTAGGCATGGATTGGTTGTCCAGAAGCTGTGCATTGATTGACTGTTGTGCCAAGCGTGTGGTGATGTCTCCGTGTGACTCCACTACCAGTTCCTCGCCGTACATTTCGTTGCTGCAGGCTAGGAGAGCCTTGAGAGCAGGGGCATATGGTTATGTCATGTTGGGAGTTTGGTGAGTGGGACACAAGAAGATATCACTGGCATTCCTGTGGTGAGGGAATTCCTCGAGGTGTTTCCTGAGGAGATTTATGAGTTTTTGCCACAGATGGAGATAGAGTTCTTTATAGATCTGTTGCATGGTGTGGGGCCTATTTCATTAGCTTCATATCGGATGTCGCCACCGGAGTTGGCAGAGCTGAAGAAGCACATTGAGGATCTTTCAGCGGAAGATTTCATCCGACCGAGCGTATCTCCTTGGGGAGCGTCAGTCATCTTTGTGAAGAAGAAAAATGGGACAATGCGATTGTACACCAACTACAGACAGCTGAACAAGGTGACAATCAAGAACAAGTATCCCCTTCCGCGTATTGATGATTTGCTAGATCAGCTCGAGTGAAGCCGGAGGATGTCCCTAATACCGCGTTTCGTTTGAGATACGGTCACTTTGAGTATTTGGTGATTCCTTTTGGACTCACAAATGCACCTGCTGTGTTCATGGATTACATGAACAGGATTTTTTAGTCGTACCTGGATAAGTTTGTGATCTCCTTCATTGACGATATCTTGATTTACTCCAAGACGGAGAAGGAGCACGCGGAGCACTTGAGGATTTTGTTGCAAGTGCTAAAGGAGAAAAAGCTTTACGCTAAACCTTCTAAGTGTGAGTTTTGGCACAAGTCCGTGAAGTTTCTTGGGCATGTAATTTCTGCTGAGGGAGTTGCGGTGGATCCCAACAAGATTGAAGGTGTGTTGGATTGGGAGAGGCCCAAGACGGTTACCTAAGTGAGGAGTTTCTTGGGTTTGGCAGGTTACTACCGGAGGTTCATTAAGGGATTCTCCACGATGGTCCTACCATTGACTCGCCTTACCCAGAAGGAGACTCCATTTGTGTGGACTCACGAGTGTGAGGAATGCTTTCAGGAGTTGAAGGAGAGATTGACTACCGCAACTGTGTTGATTCTTCCTGATCCTGAGGAGCAGTTTGAGCTTTACTGTGATGCTTCTGGGAAGGGGTTGGGCTGTGTTTTGATGCAGACTAGCAGAGTTGTTGCTTATGCTTCGAGGCAGTTGAAGCCTCTTGAGGAGAACTACCTTACTCATGATTTGGAGTTGGCTGCGATTGTGTTTGCTTTCAAGATTTGGAGGCATTATCTGTTTGGTATGCAGTTTGCGGTGTTCAGCGACCACAAGAGCTTGAAGTATTTGTTTGATCAGAAGGAGCTGACATGCGACAAAGAAGATGGATGGAGTTTCTGAAGGACTACGACTTTGAGTTGAAGTATCATCTTGGCAAGGCCAATATGATTTCTGATCCTCTGAGTCAGAAATCCGTGATTCTATCCAGTTTGTCGATTGGCGACTGTGATGTTATTGAGAGATTTCGAGACCTGTCGGTGGCTTCCTTGTTTGGGGGTGCATTTCTCGAGATGGAGACTGTGAGAGTCAAGAATGAGCTTATGGAGAAGATCCAAGATGTGCAAGTTTAGAGAGAGTTCCTGGACTACGTGAAGAACCAAGACGGTGTGTCTTGGAATGAAGATGGAATTTTGTTGTTCCAGAAGAGGATTGTGGTCCCTCGAGGTCCTTTGACCGAAGAGGTTATGGCGGAGGCCCATAAGGGCTAGTTCACTGTTCATCCTAGTTCTGCAAAGATGTATCAAGACTTGAAGAGAAATTTCTGGTGGCCGGGCATGAAGAAGGATATAGTTGTGTATGTGTCCAAGTGTTTGATTTGCCAGAAGGTGAAGATAGAACACCAGAATCCATTTGATAAGTTTCAACCTCTTGAGATTCCAAAATGGAAATGGGAGAACATTTCGATGGACTTCGTGGTGGGTTTGCCGAAGACTCAGGTTGGCTGCGACTCTATCTGGGTCAGAATGTGAAGGCCCTTTCCTTTTATAGAGTTACAAAATACAACTGAAAACTGCCATGGGCGCTAAAATGTTCATTGATGGGCGTTTTAGCGTCCATGTTTGCCGGATGCCCAACTGCTTTTAACTGATTCCAACGCTAAAACGTTTGACTTGGGCATTTTAGCGTTCAAGACCAGAGTCTTTTCCCACATCAGAGCGCTAAAACGTTTGACCAGGAGGTTTTAGCGCCCAAGACCAGAAACTTTTTCCAATAGCAGCGCGCTAAAACGTCAGTGTTGGACGTTTTATCGCTCGGCACCAGCAACTTTTGTCTTCAGTTTGCAGCAGCGTGCTAAAACGTTTTGTGTGGACGTTTTAGCGCTCAACACTTGAGCATTCTCCCTTTCTTCAGAATCTTCTTCTTTCTCTCTGCTGCTTTTTGAGCTTCATTTCCCTACAAGACAATGTAAATTTTCCATAAAGCTTTCAGAACTTGTAATTGAGAGATTTCCAGGACATTAACCTCTTTTCCATCCATTTAATCACACAAATTGATATTAATTCATGCTTAAAAACCTTATAAACCAAGGGTTTATCACAATTCCCAGATTTGAACATTGATGTCCTCAGCAATGAATTAAAAACAGAGAAGAAATTTAGATTCTTTATAGATAAAATTCATGAGGATAAACTTCAATTGACAGAAGATCAACATTTCATGATACAAGCTTATAACCATGCAATCTCTTATTTCCTATGATTTTCCCAACATCATTTGTGATTTTTCAACAGATCAGTAGAGATTATATATAGAGACTTCCAAACAAAACATCCCTTCCCTAGGAACTTCTCAAAAATTATGAGAATTTAAATCTCTTGCACTCTAGTGTTTAAGGATGCACTTATCACTCAATCTTCACTATACTCAAACTACCATAAGCTTGCCCATCTTCTCACTTTCTACAGTAACAATGAGCCATAGAGCAGATCAAAAAGGTCTTTGAATAGTTGGCAATATGGCTTGGTATGTGGCTTGACTAGGGGTAGAAGTTTATGTTAAAGGAAGGGTTCAGATTAAATGAATCAGATTCAGCTAAGAGTATGATCATAATATTTATCATCTTTTTTCTTAATTCCCCCAACTTTCTTCCTTTTCATTCCTTGTACTTTCTTTGAACTTTTCTTCCTTATTTTTCTTCCACACACTTTGTGTCTTTAATCCTTTTTTTTTCTTTTCTTCTTTTCTTTCAGACACTTTGTGTCTTTAATCCCCTTTTCTTTTTCTTCCTTCTTTTCTATATCTCCAACACTTTGTAGCACCTTGTACATTCATTCATTACAGGAAACACTTTTATCCTAACAGAACTTTTCATCCATTATCACTTATCTGAACCTTTTAATCTGAAGGATTGGAATGAATGTAGGTTCTTGGTTTTATAGACAAACAGGCTTAAGCTCAAGAGTTTCATGCAATGGAAACATTAGGGTTGGCTATTTAAACTTTCTGGTTCAAGAAGGAAGTGCCTCAATCATTTCTACCCTACACATCATAAACCATTTCAACCAAGAAATAAGGCAAGTTCTAGAGTTATTCATGCAGTTAAGTGCTCTCTGAACAAAATTGTCTGTATAGGCTCAAACTCTCACAGTTCAGAGTGCATGCTTGACTTTCTCTATATGCATCAAAACTAATCTCTCTACTCTTACACATTGAATGAGTCATGCAATCATTTCATTTAAGCTCAACATGCAAGGTATAAGATTGTATCCTTAATTTGATCAATCATATAAAACTTTGATCAGTCTAATCCTCATGGAATTCCATATCACAACTGAAATCCAAATCATACAAGAAAACTTAGAAAAGAAAAAGATTGAGATATTTCCCTGTTTTGGCTCATCAATTCGTGTGACATCTCTATGATGTTTGCATGCCATTCATTCACACTCAATTCCCAGATTTAAACGTTGATGTCCCCAGCAACTAATTTAAACCTAAAACAACAATTGATCACTGAAACACATTCAGATGTAAACCAATAGCATTAGTGCTATTGTAATGTGCATCATGCAAAAACAATGAATATCCCAATGCACTTAACTGAATTACAAAAGTAAACTAATAGCAAAATAAAACTAAAAGAAACTAACAACAAAATAAAAAGAATTTGAGAGTGTGTGAAATGAGAGTGAGGGAGTAGAATATGAGAGTGTTTGAAATGAGAGTGAGGGAGTAGAATACGAGAGTGTGTGAAACATATGAGATAACCATGTAAATCATATAAGTGGACCAGCGCTAAAACGTTGAAATCAAGCGTTTTAGCGCTAGTCTCCAGAGACATATGTACATTGATGTGTGTCGTATCGCGCTAAAACGGTCACGTCTGAACGTTTTAGCGCTCTAGACCAAAATTTTGAGAAAAATAAAACTTCACACATAAATATAGATTGCTGAAAAATAAAAAATTCAATCTCAAATATTAATGGTGTCTGTCAATGTTGAAAGAACAAATCCCCGGCAACGGCGCCAAAAACTTGTTGTGGATTTAGAGAGTGTACTTGTCATACAAGTAATAAAATGATGAGTAAAGATCGTTTCCACGAGGATTTGTGTTCAAGCACTGACTAACCATATGTACTTAAGTTGAATCAACCAAAAGTTCATTAATTGCATTGATTTCTTGTCACTAGAAATTTAATTTGAATTGCATAAAAACTAGATAAACAAATAGAATGTGATTATAATTTAAACAAGTAGTCAGATGTCAATTACCCTCAATCATGAATTTATGGATGAACCAATTTCCATAATTAATTATCTACTATGTGATGTTGATCAACCTTTTTCTTATCATCAAGATGTAATGTCTTACTACCCTGATTGAAACATTAATCAGAAACCCCAATGTCTTGGTGATTCCCTTCTTAATACATGCATTAAATACTAAGATCTTAAGATCACATTAGAATCCTAGCATCAATGTCTTGACTACTAGAACACTGATGATAAAGTTGTCAGATACAAAAACAATGTAAACATGTCTATTCTACACTATTCCCTTAATAGAAAGAATTAATCAAGACAACTTCATACAATCACATAAGAGATAAACAAAATATCTAATTAAACATTCATAAATTCACACTTGAGTTCCATTGAATCAGACTACAAAGGACTCTACTCAGACATAATTGAAATATAAACAAGAGAAGAAGAAAGATCAAACTCCATTGTCATGATTGTGAGACTTCAATCTTCAAGTACAATTACATAGGAAATACTAACTAATACAAAAACTAAGTCCTAAAGAAATTTGGAAGTTCAGAGAGAATGAGGAGTCAGATCAGATCTATGAAAGATCTGATCTGATCTCCCCTCTCCTTCAGAGATAATAGGATATGAGATATATGATAGATGGGATATGTCAGAATGTGAAGTCCCTTGCCTTTTATAGAGTTACAAAATACAACTGAAAACTGCCATGGGCGCTAAAACATTCATTGATGGGCGTTTTAGCGTCCATGTTTGACAGATGCCCAACTGCTTTTAACTGATTCCAAAGCTAAAACGTTTGACTTGGGCGTTTTAGCGTTCAAGACCAGAGTCTTTTCCCACATCAGAGCGCTAAAACGTTTGATCAGGAGGTTTTAGCGCCCAAGACCAGAAACTTTTTCCAACAGCAGCGCGCTAAAACGTCAGTGTTGGACGTTTTAGCGCTCAGCACCAGCAACTTTTGTCTTTAGTTTGCAGCAGCGCGCTAAAACGTTCTGTGTGGACGTTTTAGCGCTCAACACTTGAGCATTCTCCCTTTCTTCAGAATCTTCTTCTTTCTCTCTACTGCTCCTTGAGCTTCATTTCCCTACAAGACAATGTAAATTTTCCACAAAGCTTTCAGAACTTGTACTTGAGAGATTTCCAGGACATTAACCTCTTTTCCATCCATTTAATCACACAAATTGATATTAATTCATGCTTAAAAACCTTATAAGCCAAGGGTTTATCAATGGTTATTGATGATTATTACTGTATAAACAGATTGTGATTGTTCTGTTTGTGGGCTTTGAGCTAGTGTGGACTCTTGGCTTGGATTGTTAGCTTGCAAGGTAATCTTTCGTGTCCTCGGTTTAGCCATTGTTGGTTCCACCATGTCCCATGGAGGGATGGTTTATATGCATGATGTTTTTTTCATGTATTGTTTAAATAAATGGTTTTGCGCTGTTATATGGCAGTGCCGCTATGATATGCATGTGGTGTTCCACCTATACGGTAAGCCTGAGTATGTGGGGACATACAAGATGGTGAGGCTGTGGGAGAGGTGCAAGCGGTGTTCCTTGTACTTATTGTGGGGTTGTAGACGTACGTCTTGCATTTCTCTGGCCAGTAGAATAGTTATAACACACATGGCCTGAATATCTATTGCACTGCATAGTTTTGGAACTTATATTGGATTATTGCTTTTGAACTTATATTGCACATGTAAGTGAGCTTGGGGTGGAAGATCCTTGTCTTACTGAGATTTCTGTTTAGAGATCTCACCCCACGTTTGGGGCGCTTATTTCAGGTTCAAGTGATAGCAGATGCAATATCATAACACTCAAGAGACACTCAATAACAGTTCTAACACTTAAGCAATACATCAGTGAACGTCCCGGTGAAACTACTCTGATACCATAAATGCAACACCCCATAGTACTCCGGTTGTTAACATACATGATATTTAACATTCACAACGGAAGACTTTATTTGAAAAGAAATAAAGTATCTTATAAAATTACGAGTAAACTTTTTCCAAAACATTTTATAAAAACATTTCTAAAAACGTTCACGTGAGATACTGCGAAAGCGTAAATCTAAACATACATCTCCTAAGTAATCCCATGAGCCAGTATTAGTGGCCATTGACCATCAAGATATGACATCAAGTGTCATTCCTGACGGAGTCTCACGGACAGCATAACGGTTGTATTTCAGATAACTGGGAACATGGTCCCACACATACAGATCACCTAATTGATACGATAATTTAAACATATAGCTTGCAAGTCCCACACGGACTGCAATCCCCTCAATGGGTCAACACAAATAATAAGGCTCCATGCCCAAATTAACTGAATACATGCCTCAAGTTTATATTAATTCAAAGTATAAAAGCATCAGTAAATAATTCATGGCTCTAGGAATACAATCATGAGCCAAAAGAAATACATACAATAATCTCCATAAAATAATTAAGCATGTTAAAAAGTCTACATGCCAACATCAAATCTAAACATAATATAAAATCATCAGCTGCATCATCAACTATTCCAATCTGGTGGCCTTGCCCCTAGATGCATCATCACTACTCTGGGTACCTGAATTGATGTCCCCAAACAGGATGAGATAACAACATCTCAATAAGCTCAATGTTCATAGAGGATCCTCTAACCCCTAAGCCCACTTCCTGCATGACAAGTCAGATATAAAGCATATAATACATACATACAGCATAAACATAGCATCATTATATCATCTTTGTGTAACCCCAGGGTCAAAGCCATAGACGGTTACACATGTGTGACTTCCAAGGTCAAGCCATAGACAGTCAACACAGCCTCAGTATGAAATAGCTCCCAGAGTCAAGTCATAGGCAGTCTACATACCATGACCACTGGCCAGGATCCTCATAACATATATCATCAGTGCATCATCATAACATCAAGATCATATAACATCTATATGAATGTGAATGAATGCACATATACATCATACCATATACTTTCATACAATACAACCATAATGCCCACCATCATGGTGGGGCCACAAGAGAGAGGAGTCAACTAGAACTAGGAGCTTACCTTAGAGAGCTTAGTATAAGCCCACACTCCAATAATAATACGTATGCTCCAACAATATCCTCAAGTGCACGGTTCTCTAGGCTCACCTAGAGTATGAACTGTAACAGCCCGTTACGTACCGGTATTGTTATTATTGCATATGGTATTAAGCGCAGTTACAATCACAGTAATTGAGTTAATTAAATTATGGGTAAACTTTTTCTTTAATTAAATCCTTAACTTTAAACATTAACCATATCCGTAATTAATTAAAAACAACATTGTAATCGTAAATGCAAAACTCGCGGAAGCATAAAAATTATTTATTATCACCCATCTAAGCAATACCATCACTTTAGGTTGTAAAATAACACTTTTTCAAAATTTTGCACAGTGGGAATCGATTCCCAACCTCAAGGAATATATTGGTGTTCTTTACTAGTGTTCTTAACTGTACCCGGATTTCATAATCTTCTTAACTTTAACATTTTTGGTCTAATTATTGCTTGTTAGGAATATATTCGTCTTTATTTCCATTTTCTCATCTTTTTCCCGTTCCAGGATTCTACCGGCTGCTTCTACAGCAGTACAAAATACCCGACAGAAGTGACTTTTCTAAAATATCCCAATATGGGTATCAATCTTCATCAAATCATATCCTAACCTCATTCATGATGTTTATATCATTGGATTAGCTCTCTAACTTAGATTTTCTATATTGGAGCTGTTCTTCAGACTGTTACTGCGTCAGCAGTAAAAAACAATAGCTAAAAACTCAATTGTTCACAATACCTCCAGTATGGGTATCAAACTTCATCAAATCTTTTGGTCACATCATTTATGATAATCATATCATTAGGATAGCTCTCTAACTTAAATTCACTGTACTGGAGCTATTCTACAGTCTATTACTGCGTCAGCAGTCAAAAAAACAGCAGATGAAAATTCACCTGACTGGAATATCCTCAATATGGGTATCCGAATTCTTAGAATTTTATTCTCATTCTATTTATGATCATAAGATCCTCATCATAACCCTCTAATTTAAAAAAACATGTAATTAGGGTTATTATAAGGGAGTTCCAGTTGACCTGGGGTTATGGTGTGTCATCCGTTGAGGAGCACACTAGGAAAGTATCAGGTGTATAAGGATGGAGGGTACCTTGGTTGATGTTTTGGGAACACTTCCTTGGATTGGAACCCGTAGGCTATATGCCGACCATTCCAGCTTCATCGTATTTTATTTCCTATGCTTCCCTACTTCACTAAATCCTTTGCTTTATCCTATTTTGAATGTTGTAGTATATTAATGATATACATCTGAGTGAGCCATTGGGCGGAGTAATCTCCAGAACCTCTGTGTTACTGAGATATATTAGTATATCTCACCACATTTTAGGGACTTTATTTCAGGTAGTGGCAGTGGCACTAGAGCGGCGAGCAAGAAGCCCGTAGGATGAGCATGAGGGCTTAGAGCATATTTTGCATTTTGTGGCCATTGGGCCTAGGCTAGACTTAGAACATGAACATTGTATGTGATCTAGGGTTCATATTGCTATCTTTGTTCATGTCGCATTTTGTCCAAGTTTAGTTGATGATTTACCGTATTTATTTTGGAAGTTATTATGTTGTATATGTGTTATGCTTTATTTGAGGTTATTGTAATATTTGTGATTGGAGGATTGTAACTGTAATTTCTAATATTGAGACATTTTGTAATATTGAAGCATGCTATATGATGAAAGGGCAATAGGCCTATTCTAGGATATGATTTATGTTTTATGTCAAAAGAATACATGCAAAGAAATTAATGTGATTGAAATGGTTGAAGATTTGATAATGTAATTGATTAGTAGTAAAGTAAGCTATTCGGTGTAAATTGTGAAGGGTTTTAAGAGCACCAAGGCATTGTTGGTCCTTGGATGCCACCCATGTTTATTAAGTACCATTTGAGGCTAGTTAACACTCTTTTAAAAGTGGGATATATTGAAAAAATAAAGGAGACTCTGGCGAATTAGGTGCATGATATGTCAAATTGAAGCTAGAGGTGTCTAGTTTACTATATAATAATTTGAGAGCAATTGGTGGAGTGGTTTGTCCGAAATATTGCAAATAGTGAGGGCTGTTTGGAGCCCTATTTGAGGATGCCTGGCAGATTTGCTTGGCCAAATTCAAGATGTCTTAAATGTTTTAAATGCTCGCGTAATGAAAAGGAAAAAATTTACTCGCTTTTTTATAAATAAATTGTTGTGATTGTAACTGTGCTTAATATCATAATCAATATTAACACTACCGGTGTACAACATGTTGTTACAAGAGACATATACCTAGGGCTCAAAAAAGAGGAAATGGATGATCTCTGAGGTCTTTGTACTACCCTAAGCTTCTGCCCGAGTGTTGCACGAAAATCTCATGTGAAAGCTTGGTTCTTTCTTCACCAAAATAGCTCCTTGTTGGTCCAATGTATGTGTGAGTGACTCTGTTCCACTCAACTCAAAAGGGCAGCCCACTAATCTCACTAAAATATAAACCTAAACACCCCAAGAATGAGTTTTTCTATCAAAAGGCACAAGTTCTCAAGTGTTTAAAGTGATCCTATGGAAGAAGGATGAAGAAAGGTTGAATCTTTGGTGATTTCCATGAAGAAAACTCAAGCTCGCAAGGAGAGGAATATTAGAGAAAATGCTAAGTGTGGAAGGTTCTTTACATAGGAAAATAAGAGAAATAAGAGTGACTGAGTCATCATTACTATTTAGGGAAACACACTTAAAACATCCAGTATTAGTTATAATACCTCTGTTAATCATATTTTTCTCAAACTTTATAACATTAATTTAGTATATTTTCTAAGAATATTCATATTTTTATTTTTATTATTTGGGTTACTTCACAGGTACACATTTATACCGCAAAATATACAATATTCGCACTTTTCTTCTAAAAAGTGACTTAATATTAATTATAATAATTTCTCTATAATTATCTCTTCTTAATTATGGAATTATTTCCTCGACTCATATTTAATTAATTAAGATTCCTAATTTAGCAGTGCGGGTTCTTACAACACCAGAATTATCAAGTCGATTTGTCTTTATTATATAATCTAGGAGTTGTGCTCTTCATATTATCATTTGAGCAAACAATCTCACAAATTTCAAGATGTGATTTGATAATAAACATACATATGGCCATTTGTAGATGCATTTATTAAATTCATAACATTTGAAAGGTCCACATGATGAGCCTATATATTTCACCCTATATGCAGTTCAAAATGCAAAAGATTGAATATAAACTTTAGCTGATATAATTTCCCTTGAGAACAAGCAACACAAGAAAATTCAATAAATGGAAGAATCTTCTTGTTCTTCAATGTATAATCATATGAATTTTGATTAATATTTCCCATCATATTTGATCCGGGATGGTCCAACCGGTTATGTAAAAATAATAAAGCTATTATAATCAATATTCTTTTGATTTTCCAAGGCATGTTTTTCAATCATGCTAATATTAGTGTAGTACATATTGGAAGAAAAGTAGGTAATTTTTTTTTTCGATACACATTTCTTGCCTGCAACATTTGTAGTAATAATAGTCAATTTTACCAACATTTGTGGGCTCAATGTGATACCATTTAAAGCCAATTTGGTACCCCTTAGTAATCACATATTAGCTCTTCTGGAATTTTCAAGGGTTATTGGGTTTTTTCTATATCTATAAATAGAAGATATTTGAAGGTGGTTAGCCCAAGAATAAGAAAATGGATATATATGAAAAAATTTCGAAATGCTCTTCTTCATTCCTCTTTATTAATGTTTTGAAATTCTTTTTTTTTGTTTTATTTTCTGGACTTAAACATGCTTCTTAGCATGGGCTAAGCACTTTTGTAGTTTGAGAAGACATGTACTAAAGCTATGTTATAGATCTTTGTTTCTAGAATTGCTGTAATTTGATTTATTTGTCCAAATTTTATTTTAATTGTGATACTGACAATTGACATTGTGTATTCACATTTTAAGATATGTTTGTTGGAAAACATCATTTTTTGATTTGGAATTGAAAAATTTGTGGTTGATTTATGCTCTTGCATTTATTTTCCATCATTCTCAAGAATGAGTTGCAACACATACTCACTTTAAGGTTTTGGAACTTTGAACCAAGGATTTCTGAAATCAGAACTTGCATAGGAATGTGTAAGGTAGGATTCTAATTGATCATAATAAAACACATACGAATCTGGACTTAAAATATTGAAAATTGGATTAATAGATCAATGTTGGATGTGATGAAAAACAGAAATGTTATATCATTAGTGGAGGGAACGTGATTTCCAACTAACCTTCTCTTCTTAGACTTTTTGTATCTAAAATAGTGTTTGACATATTTTTCTAATCTCTCCTCCTATTTTAGAAAACCAAAAATATTCAATATTCATTGCACTTTACTTTACAACATTTAATATTCCAAAGTTTGATAAATTGTTCCTATTCTTCATTCTTTGTACAATTGAATATATTTCTCAAACCCTAAATTCTTACAAGTTTCTCCGTGGGACAAAAATAAAGTATATATTGCTTGAGATAGTTTTTATTTCCCTTTTTTCTATAGTAACATTATGCTAACAATTCATATTTTACGATATGATTGAATTACAATTTTAATATCAATATCAATATCAAATTATAACTTAAATATACTATCCACATAAATATGCCTAATTACCTTTAAATGTCCTCACTTTTGGTACACTAAATAACAATTGTTTTTACACCACTAGTAGTAAGGAAAGAGTTAATCTCCTTCATATAAGAACCAAGCAAAGCACATTCTAACTTTATTGAGAATTGAGTTTAAATAACTTTGGCATTGTCAATTCTTAATTACGAAATCCAACTTTAAAACTATTTCCAAAACATTAAAAATTTAAACTCACAAACACTATGTTCTATGACAATTATCTTAATATATTTTTTTCATGTTTTGAATAATCTTTTATGTTCCGACAACATATAATTGACCTATAACATTTGAAGCAACAAAATGAAGCAAAAGATTTATATAACAAACAATAAGAAATGGGATGAAATTACATATTACCCACTAAATGCGGGAGGACATTGTATGTGTGAGGAATTTTATCAATTGGAATAATTAAGGTTTACATCTATATTTGAAATAAATCCAAGTCTTAATTCAAAATGGATAGACAATAATAAACTTATTTGTCTCGAAAAAGTATCTTAACAAAAATTGGATGCTCGCCATCGTCGTCGCCGACATGCTCTATGGATCTAGGGTTGTCGCTTCTGAGGGATTCAAAGCTACCATTACACCCTAAACACTCCCAACACGGCTTTCAACTCCAAGTCCACGAGATCTCCAAGAACACTCCTCCCTCCGGTCTTGTCTCATCTTGGTTTCTCAACGTTGGCTTTGTCACTCTTCAACACTGTATCCATGGACATTTCATCTGTAACAACCCGTTACGTACCGGTAATGTTATCATTGCATATGGTATTAAGCGCAGTTACAATCACAGTAATTGAGTTAATTAAATTACGGGTAAACTTTTTCCTTTCTTACATTCTTTGCTTTAAACATTAACCATTTCCGTAATCAACTAAAACAACGCAATAATTGTAAATGCAAAGCTCGCGGAAGCATAAAACATACCAAATATAATCTCTCTAAGCAATACCATTTATTTTAGAGTTTATAAAAACACATTTTCAAAATTTACACTGTGGTAATCGATTACCACCTTGAGGTAATCGATTACCAAAGGTTACTGTAGAAGTCAGAACCTCAAATTGGGCTCCCCTGTTTTCTGGTAATCAATTACCAGAGATTGGTAATCGATTACTGAACTAGGTAATCGATTACCAATGCTCTGGTAATCGATTACTTTGAAGACAGAAGCTCAATTTTTCGTCCCCTGTTGCAGGTAATCGATTACCAGTGAAAAGTAATCGATTACTATGCAGTAAAAATGACAGATGATAGCTTTTTAGACCCAAAATGAGTGGTGTAACATACTCCTAACACCTTGATACTTATTATACACTTTACACATGTCCTAATGTAGGCTCTAAGCCCTTCCATCATGCATATTCATTAACCAATGCATCATTACAACCATTTGAAATATCATGGCCATTTTACACAACCAATAGTTTATTTACAACTCAAGTCTTCCAATGCCTCAAAATACAATTATGTGGCCATGGACAAGTCCCATGCTCACCCAAATACAAAATAACAAGAGGTATAACTATACATCAATCTTAAAGGACTTAACATATGGTCATAAATATACAAGAGCATGGCAATATCCACATGCAACAAGTTCATAACCTAAGTCCAAAATATTAAATACTATGCTATGTACATCAAATGGAATCCTTCAATATGTCATACTCTCCAAATGCACCTCATGCTCTACTCCTCCACTACACGGGCCTCTTGCCCGGAGATCCACCATGCTCAGCAAGACCAGAAATGATGTCCCCAAACGCGGGGTGAGATATACAAATATATCTCAGTAAACCAAGGGTACTAGAGGATCACTCCACCCCATGGCTCACTCAATGTGCATACAATGATCATCATATAAATGCATACAAATCCAAGGACATCCACATCAGGATTCCCTTAAAGGACCCCATCATATAACTCCCAGAATCTTCCTGGTGCCTCTCCCATGGTTGAGAGGACCCCATGGCAAAACCCAACTGGAACTCCTCATGAGCCCTATCCAGCGGAAGTCCCACGTTTGGATCATCCTGGTACCGCTCCCAGAGTCGGCCCCACGGCAACAACCCGACCGGAATCCCCAAAGGATATCTCCAGCGGAAGTCCAAACCAACACACATCTACTGGCCAGAGATCATAATTATATCACACAACATGCTCCAAGCATGTCACACAATCATGTCAATAATGCATGAACATACATTTACATATAATCAAAGGCATCAAATCAAACCACGACCTTCCACTAGGTGTGGTGGAACACACGAGGGAATAAAACCCAAGTTCCAAAGGTTTACCTCATTCCGAAGCCAATGCTCCTCAACGTAAGCTCCAAGCTTAATTCTCCTCTATTGAGTCCGAGAGAGGAAACCTATAATGATCAATCAACATGATCATCAACACAATTTTAAGACAACCAATTCACTTTCAAATACAATAATTCTCAACAAAACAACTTAGGCCTAATGGCCAACTACGTTTAATCCAATTACTTCAACCATTTTAGTCACTAAAATAAATCATCATTTATGCACTAAGGCATCACTCATTGGTTATACCACCTTTTCACATCATTTTCCTTATTTCCTTCAATATGGTTAAAATCTCACACACACAACACATCCAACATTCCTCCTCACTACATCAAACCAACCTACCATTCATTTAAACACCAATCACGATCATATAACATCAACCACATCATTTTTACATCATCTAACCATCCATGACCTCAATAGGTCGAATTCTTCATTCCCATCAACCTAGGGGTATTCAATCCAATTCCACACTCACACTCATCATATAATCGTATTATTTACACATTACCAACCATCAATTGTACACATTTTTCACCTCCATAATTTCTTCCAACCATTACATGGTTCGAATTCCTCACTAGATGGTACGCCCAAGGTTTTTCATCCATTCTAACAATTATTCACTTCATATAATCCTACCATTTATACATACCAACCAACAATCAACAATTTTCAACCAATACATTCATGATCACAACCCACATTTTCATCAATTTTCACTAAGTTACAAAATCCAATATCACAATAAATTTTATTGCATAAATCATCACTATACATCATCACAAGCAATAAATTACAAAGGGACAACACTATTAAAGGTTCCCAACTACCCCCATTCATCATACATCATCAAAACCCTAACCATTATATGATCTCATTTAAAACAAAGTGAGGGTGAGAAACCTTACCACCAATAGCTTCCAATGATCCTAGGGATTGGTCTCCAAGCAATGATTCAACCCAAAGACCCCCAAAAATTCTCCAAAACCGTCGCTGAATATGGGGTTTTTCTCAAGATGTGGTGGTTTTCATGGCTTAATACTACTACTAATGGATTAGGAAGGTTGTTTCCAATAAATTTCAAGCCAAGAATCACTTGCATCGGTCAAGAAATGAAGAAGTTGCAAGAGGAAGAAAGGATTCAAGGTCATGGCTATGGAAAATGAGAAACTCACGGGAGAGGAGAAGAAAAATGGAGAGAGAATGTCATGTAATTATGACTTTTAAGTCACTTAAACCATTAGTGGGTCCCACACGCGATTTAACTTTAATCAATCACCTAATTCCGATCACAAATTCATAATCTACATATTTTTCTGGTTCATGACATATTTTTGTTTCCAAAAAAATACTGATCAAAATTTCACTCTTATCGGTGCAATTATACCGCAATATTTTACACCGAAAAAATCACTATTCACTAAATTTTTCGAAACTTGCCTATCCACTCGATTTTTCGTCCTGAATCCATTTCCGGCATTATTTTTATCATTTGAGGTCTTCTAGTCAATTTTTCATGCCTAGGGATACGTGTTTGGTAATTTACCATTTTTCCCTTTTCACACAGTTTGGCCTTAATTTCCGAATTTTCATTAATCCTTCCCTTCTAACCCACATTATAGCATATAATTTCATATTTAGATTTACGAGGTGTTATATCATCACTCACTCTCTTCTTCTCTTTTGATCAATGTTTGTGCATACATGAACTCTAAAACTATAGAATCAGCCTCAAACTTCAAAAACAACATAGAGAGGCAACAAAAGTTGTTATTGGATCCTTGGCAATAAAATTGAATCAGTTAAAAAATAGATCCAATGATTTGAATCAATTAAAAAAAATCTTCAGAGGAACGGAGGCATTTTAAAACATTATGTTTCAATAGTCATGTAAACAATTCAAAAGTCACAGATGCTTCTTGATATTGCTAACATGACCACTGAAACATATGTTGTACAATACCCCATTTCTCTGAATTGTTCACCTTGATTTGCTCTTTTTGAGTGATTCAATTTGATAGCCAAGAATGCACGACATCTTTATTCCTCTCTATTTTGTTTCCAAAGTTTGAAACATAATCGATAGCATTGGAGGTCATACTTGCACAAACTTTGGTAAATAGAGGACACAATGAGTGACAAAAAAATGGGATTGAGGGCACAAGGAAAAGGAGAAATTTGAAACATTATTTATTGAGGAAATGAAAGAAAAGAAACATAAAATATGAAGGAAAATGATAGGATCTAATAGAAAATAGAAGAAATTGTAAAAGAGAAATGAAATAGAAGAAAGAAATGTAGAACAAACACAAGAAATTCAGCTAAAAAAAGGGGGAAATCATGAGCACAAAACCTCTTTTAGAGCTCCCATATCATCTTACAAAGATGATTTCTAATTTCTCTAAAAAGTTCTTCGCAACTAAGGAGCTTTCACATTGTATATGGTGTCGTGCATTGTAAAACAATAAAGTAATAATAGAATAATATTTTCATAATCAATAAATTAAGCATTCAGTCATGATAACTATAATTATTTAGGTAAATGAATTAATAAGAAGTAATGAAAAACCGAGTAATTTACTAAATTAAATCAAATGAAATAATTTACTAAATTATGGCAACAAACAAAATTTAAATGGGTTTTGATTCAATCAATCAAACGTATAGAGGACTAGTGTTTAAGGAATGGAATTTATGTTAGTCAGAATATTAAGTGCTTGAAATGACAACATGTTTTATTGAACTCATTTTATATATTGGATTAGATTTATTTTTTATAGTGGTTAAATCTCCACATATTTTCTTCCTTAAAAAGCGCTACATATTATTTTTGAATATATTTTTTTAGATTTTCTACTTAAATAGTTTTCTTCTTGTATTTTAATTTATATTAATTATAACTCACCTAAATTTAAAAATAAAAGTACAATAGGAATACTTGTTAGTACTAATTAATGACATATATGTCAACCAATTATTGCACTTAAATCTCTTAATCTATTCTTCTTTAAAAAAAGGCCACATATTATTTTTAAATATATTCTTTTTAGATTTTCTACTTAAATAATTTTCTACCTATATTTTATATACTTTAAAATTTTAAATATGGGATATGTTATTCTACCTATAATTTTGTCTGTCTGTAACAGCACGTTACGTATCGGTAATGTTATCATTGCATATGGTATTAAGCGCAGTTACAATCACAGTCATTGAGTTAATTAAATTATGGGTAAACTTTTTTTTTTTGCTAAATCCTTATAGTTAACATTAACCAATTCCGTAATTAATTAAAAGCAACACCATAATTGTAAATGCAAAAATCGCGGAAGCATAAAACTTATTAATTACAACCCCTCAAGGCAATACCATTAACTCAGAGTTGTAAAAACACTTATTTTCAAAAATTACACAGTGGTAATTGATCACCCTTCTTGAGGTAATCAATTACCAAAAGTTTCATAATGAGGCAGTAGCTCAATTTGGGCTCTCCTGTTTTAGGTAATCGATTACCTTAACATAGGTAATCGATTACTGAACTAGGTAACCGATTACCGTAACCGATTACCTATGAAAAAGTAATCGATTACCTTGATCATAATGGCTCAATTTTTGCATCCCATGTTCCAGGTAATCGATTACCAAAGAAAACTAATCGATTATCCTACTGTAAAAATGACAGATGACAGCTTTTAAAACACAAAATGGGTTATGTATCTACCCTTGACACTTTACTACTAAATTTACAGCTTACACAAGAACTAATGTAGGCTCTAGGCCCTTCCATCATGCATAATCATTATCCAATACATCCATTACAATAGTTCTCAATTTCCTAGTCATTTTAAACATCAAATGGTCCATTTACAACACAAGCCTCCAAATGCCTCTAAGCACAAAGTATGTGGCCATGGACAAGTCTCATGCTCACTCAAAATATCAATATGAACAATACGCATCAAAGTACAATAACTACATAGACTTAGAATCTAGTCATGAACACCACAAAAGCATGGAAATCTCAACATGCAATATGTTCATGATCTAAGTCCAAAATGCTAAATGTAATGCTATGTGAATCAAATAAAATCCTCCAAAATACAATGCTCTCCATATGCACATCATGATCCACTTCTCCACTACGCGGGCCTCTTGCCCGAAGGTCCTCCATGCTCACCATGACCTGAAATGATGTCCCCAAACGCGGGGTGAGATATACAAATATATCTCAGTAAACCAAGGGTACTAGAGGATCACTCCACCCTATGGCTCACTCAATGTGCGTACAATGATCATCATATAAAATGCATAACATACCATTATCACACAACACTGGGCTCACATCCAAGAATATCCATACAAGGATTCCGTTCAAGGACCCCATCATATAACTCCCGGGAATCTTCCTGGTGCCTCTCCCATAGATGAAACGACCCCATGGCAAAACCAAACTGGAACTCCTCACGAGCCTTATCCAGCGAAAGTCCCACGTTTGGCTCATCCTGGTGTTGTTCCCAGAGTCGGGGCCACGTCAAAACTCGACCGGAATCCCCCAAAGGGATATCTCCAGCGGAAGTCCAAACCACACACATCTACTAGCTAGAGATCACAGAATATGTCACACAATCAAAGCAATAATGCATGAACATGTCATTTCACACAATGTCAAAAAGCACAAAATCCAACCACAACCTTCCACTAGGTGTGGTGGAACACACAAGGGATAAAACCCAAGTACCAAGAGTTTTCCTCAACTCTGAAGCAAGCTCCCCAACGTACGCTCCAAGTTCAATCCTCCTCTATTGTGTCCGTGAGAGGCGACCTATATAGATCCATACCAAGATCATCAACCAAATGCAAACAATCAACCAATTCACAACACTAAAACATAAACATAATGACTTAGGCCTAAGGCTATTTTTTCATTTATTTCAACTACCTCAATCATTTTAATTCATTTATACACCAAGGCACCAACCATTGATTTTACAATATTTTTCATCTCATTTTCCTCCAATTTCCATTATAGGTCGAATTCCCCAAGGGAGTACCTCCCAAGGTTTTCGGCATCAGCAACTTGCCTCAGCTTCTCAATTGGGTTACCACATTGTTCTTCAAACTCCTTCACCATAGCCACCGCACGACCCCACTTCTCCGAGCTCCTCATGCGGTGGCGCACCACCAGCGCCGCCGCAGCACACGCTGCCACCGTGCAAACAACCGCAGTAGCTCCCACCGCCACCTTCCCCATTACAATGCGGGAAACTTAGTCACTCACTGAAACTACAAAAACCTCTTAAAGTCACAAACTTTTGGTTCAGTTGAGGAAATCCCAAGAAGCAAATCTTAATCAGAAACCTCTTTGTCTTTAGAAACTGCAAGATTCTTATTCAAGCGGCCATGATTAATATAAGACACTAAGACAGAAAACAAAAAGAGGGAAGAAAATTTAAAAAATAATAATAATAAAAAATAATATTTTAGCAGATGTTTGGTGATAATTTAATGGAAAAAGTATTTATGCCTTCACCGTAAAAAAAAAAACTTTATTTGTCACGCCGAATCTTGGTGAAGACATGTTTCTAATAGATAAATTTATCTGGTGCAAAAGGCAGAAAAATCGAACCCGTGGGTTTATATTTAGATTAGTTTAATATGTATTAAAAAAATAATCATTAATATACATACATTATTTATTTTATTTCTTAAAAAAACAAAAAAAAACTACTTGTATAATGTATTCAACCATTTTCATGGAAATATTAAGTTGACAGAGAAAAAGTGCATACTTCAGGTTGTTGTTATAAAAATGTGTTAATAAAATAATTTAAGGGGTATATTGGATTGAGATTTAAAGGATTTTAATGGATTATTTTTAGACAAAAAAAATTTATTCGTATTTGATTAAGATTTTAAAGGATTGAAAAAAAAAAATCATTTGGTATTCAATTGAAATTTTAAATGATTATTTTAAAGTCCATTCAAATCCCTTGATATTCAATCAAAATTTTAAACAAAAAAAAAATCTTATTGTATTCAAACGATTTTAGTGGATTTTTTATTGGTGTGAATTTTGTGAGACTTTTTAATAAAAATATAAATATGATGTCTTTCTTACAATCTCACCCTAATATCCAGGATTTCTTGAGATTTCTCTATTGCAGTGCTTTTTCTTCCTTTGGTGGATCGACTTGCTCAAAATCGAGTTCCGCCATGGGAGATTCGTCAAAGCTTAAAATTGGCAGATTTTTTTTAGTGATTTTCATCACAAAACAATCCAAAAATACAACCAGCAATATTCTAATGTAATCCATCTAAAAAATAGCAGATTTTTTGTCAAGCTATGGTTGCGGTTTTTCATAGCATAAAAAGATGTGAATTTTGTATTAAAAACAATAGTGTGAAAACAACATGGGAACAAAAAATCCCCCAAATCAATTTTCGTTTTACATCAATGAAACGAGATCGATTTTAAGAAAGATTGAAACTTTGATAATATGAATCCTATGTTTCGTAACAATACATTCATGAAGGAAATTTCTTCGCTATAGGAAACGAAATCAAATAATTTTTGTGTTAATAGATCACTAAAAACCTATTTTTCAAAAGCCCCAAAGCAATTTAAGGTTTTAATGTATCAATTGAAAATAATTTGAGAAATTTTCTAAACTTTCATATAATAAAACACAGAAATTAGATTCGAAATTTTCTTAGAATACTCAATGAAAACATGCATATGATATATAGTTAGAAATCTTTCATCACGGAAAACAAAAACCCCAAGGTTTTCAAGATCAATAGCAAAAAATTTCAAACAAAATTTTATAATGAATTTTAGGTTCTATATATAATTTTTGAATTATTTAAATAAATAAAAAACCGTGGTCTTATAATCATATATGAATAGCATTGACACCAAATAAAGAAGATAATTTTCCATCCTTTGGTCAAACCCAAGAGCGGGAATGAGAAGATGCTAATGTGTAGAGGGCTAATATAGATATGTAGAGAGCTGTTGCTCAATAGGACATAAAGTTACGTCAAATTACTGATTGAGAAAATTATATTAGGTTTTATTTTTTATTAATATTATTGCATTTATTTGTTATTTTTTTTATTAACTCCTGTAATTTTGAATATTTGTTAGAAATTCATATGATTTTTTAAAATTTTATAAATTCACGTTGTCCTTTCAAATCTTATAAATTCTATTAAGATTCTTTAAAATCAATCTTATAAAATTTTGATTATAAAAAATATCTTTTAAAAAGTCTTTATTGTCACTACAATTTAAATAATCTTTTAAAATTTGTAAAAAAATTTATCTCAAAATAATATTTTAAAATCTTAATGGAATACACCCTAATATATGTCGATGGATTAAAAATTGTTACATGCTTAAAATGGATGAAGCATTCACCTCTATGGCAATACTGTTATAGTACTCTTAAAATTTTGAAAGATTAAGTTGGGGGCTTCCATGTTTGTTTAATCTCTAATATGAAAACTTCCATGTTTAGGATTAAACAAACATGGAAGATTCCACGAGCAAGTGGGGGCTGCTATTAATATCTTGTATACATATTTTAGAATTATTTGGCCACCGATCAGTGGCGGATCCAGGAAATTGATGAAGGGTGGGCACTCAATAAGTTCAAGTACATATATTTTAATAACAAAAGTATATTACAATAAAAATAATTACGATGTCATTCTTCTAGGCCTTATTTTTTGGAATTCCATCATAATTGTCTCATTATCAATGTTATCAAATACATCTTTTTCAATATATGGCACTAAACAATCATTCAACCATTCATCCCCCATCCAATTACAAAGTGCAGTTTTGATGTATTTCATAGCTGAAAATGCTCTTTCCACATATGCAGTTGCTACAGGCAAAGTTAATGCTAACTTTACAAGTAAATAAACCAAAGGATACACAATATGTTTTTCTTTTCAACCATCCTCTTGGCAAGATCAGTTATTCCTTGCAAATTCAAAAAACTAGGATCACTTTGCATATCAAAAATATACGTGTCGAGCTTATATTCAAGCATGACAAAATCATTCAAATCAAAATCTGAAGGATAAAAGCCAGCAAATTCACACAACTGATTCTTGTCAAATGCTGAGAAAGAGTTGCACGGATTTAAACATGCCATGCATTCCAGCAAATTCGAACTAATTTCACTAAAACGATCATTCAACTCTTGAAGTTGAGTATCTATCATTGCATAAAATATGTCAACCTTAAAGTGATGCAGATGAGTAACTGGTCCTCTACGTTTTGTTCTCCCTTGTAATGCAAGTACACTTTCCATATCAAGGATATCTATATCATGTTTTATACAAAATTCAGAAGTCTTCTGAAATAGATTATCCCACCCATTATCCCTCATATTCTGTAATAACTCCTTTGAAACTTTTACAAGAGTCATAGCATTTACAATATCTTGATCTTTTCTTTGAAGTGCTTGTGACAACTCATTCGTTATTGCCAAGACCTTGATCATCAGGTTCAAAAGTAATACAAATTCAAAAGTTTGCATACGCATCATAAGGGCAGAGGCTTCAGACCTTTTTGCATGCATAAGAGTTATATCGTCTTTTATAATTTCTACCACATCAAGCACAAGATCAAATAATGTACACAGACTTACCAATGATCGATAATGTGAGCTCCAACGTGTGTCCCGTGGTCGTGACAAACTCATTTCTTGATTCAAGCCTCTCCCTGATTGAACATCATCGCTTGCAATACTTTTGACTATCTCATCAAATTGCTTTTCTCTCAAAATATCTGCTCTTTTGCGAGAAGCACCAACTGCATTACACAACAACGGTATAAAATTAAAGAAGTCAGTCAATACGTATAAGGGGTCAATTTGTATTTTTCATACCAAATCAAGTTGTTTAGAAAGGTTTTTCATTCCAAGGCTCCAACTTGGAGAAAAGAAAAAAAGTTAGATGCTGACACTTCTAAAATTAATAAAAATAAAACTACAAATATTATAACCAACAAATAAAGTTGATTTAGCGATAACTGTTATAAATTTTAATTAACCGGTTGGACCAGCTAACACTGCTCAAAACTTAATGCTACCAACACAAACATATCAGTTTGTGAAATTCATATTTGGCATCTATGTGAGGTGAAAGTTACCTCGTTAACAATTTGTTTCACATCCTGAAGCCCATATAAGCCCACGGGTTTGAGGGTCCATGAGCCCACATGATTGAAATGCTTTAACATTGGCATTGGACTGGACCCAAAACCAGAAGGTATATGAGCCCACATGAGCCCAAATGTGAAATTTGCAGTGGATTTTCAGGCCTCCAGCAAAAGTAAGCAGCATAGCATAGTAGAATGAAATAATTAGGATGGGCCCATGAAGCCTGAAGTTCCATTTGGTGGGTTTCAGTGGTAATATAGGGAAAGCCCTCCAAAACGTTTTCTCAAAAGTCAAGTCTTATTTAACTACCAAAATCGATATGATTATATGAATGTATCCATCCACTATGTGTCTATTTCCACCCAACAACCACTTAAAGGTTGTTTAATAAGTAAAATAGAAAGAAAGGAGGAAAAGAGAATGCCACCCCTTACTAGTTAAGACTTAAGAGCATTGTATTGATGTTTGCATGTACTTTTATTTTATTCTTTATTCATTTTCTTGAGTGAAAGCTAGATTTCAAGATTCTGCATATTTAATTTTTGAATTATGTTATTAGCACCTTGAACCCGATCTATTCTTTATGATGATTATAATCATTTATGGTATGATAATTTTTAAATCAAATAACTGATACATTAGGAACCGTTTGCTAGAAAATATGTAATTCTGCTTGATGCATAATTGTTTAGTGAAAACAATTGATAAGTAGTTATTTCTTTTAAAGAGAATCCTAGGGTGGGAGCTACTTAAATTGAAGATCTTTTCTTCAAATAAAATTTACAGCTGCTATGAAAAACTATATATTATTAACTATTAAGCCACCATGTTGAAGATATTTTATTTAAATATATAGCTTTGAGGATTTAGCAATCATTCTCTCTCACCCCACCACTGATATCATCTTTTCTTCCTACATTGAAACTGATTAGACAGAAACCAAATAATCGTTGAGTAACTTGGATTCTATGGTAAGAAAAGAGGGAAGAGGATGATGCTTATTTTAGCAAAATGCAACCATTGTTGGTTGCAGAGCATAAGGGCCACACTTCTACATAATGATTGTTGGGGACTGGAGAAAAAACAACTTGGTGAGAGCAACAGTTAATGAACCATAAGCCACACAATATATTGAAGCAATTACTGTATATGCAAGAGCATGACCAATAGTTTTCACCCTCTCAAATTACTGTGCAACTGAAAGTTCTTTTTCAATCTATAGTTACTTTCAACTCTAATAATTAGATAAAGACATCTCCAAGTAGTTTTCATGAAATTAGATTCTGAAGCAAGCAAAATTTGACCTTAATTATTCTTTGACACCTTGCTCTGATGTAACCAATTAGACAACTTTGTAATATCTTGGCCGGTAATCCCAAAATTATATATATATATATATATATATATATATATATATATATATATATATATAATTTTTTTTTTCATTTAAAAAAAGTCTTGTGCCTGCATAGATACACTTGATAGTTGATATAGCAACATTCAAGGATGATTTTTCTGAGCTTTTTACTATTCTGCAGTGGAATTGGACGTTAAAATGGACTTATATACTCAGTTCCGGCATCAAAGGAATTTGTTCAACAAGATAACGTTTTTTTCTAAGGAGGTTTTGAATCACAACGGTAATCACTCACTAAAGCAAAAAGAAAGCTTATAGTTGACTTCTGTATGTGTTCCTTATTTTGGTGGAGCTGATTAGGAACTTTTGATGGTCTCATTGGAGTCAATCAGAATGATGCTGTAATGACTCATTACATATGAACTAATTATAAACCTTTACATATTGTAGGCCAATTATAATGTGCTTAGAACATATGCAAGAAAAACTGACCCCCCAAAATCCAACCGTATCTAACTGTAATCATTCCCATATTGCATTTTTGTTGAATTTGTACCCCCCTTGTGAAAATGTTCCCTGATTCCTACACTACTATATCTATTTTGTCAACATAATATCATCTTTGTAATGCTCCATTGTTATCATGGGTGGTGCTGACTTGATTCTTTTTTATTGTTTGACCAAGACCTCAAGAAAATTAATCTAGAAAGAGGATCTTTGTGAACTTTGAAGTGTTAGGGAATTTATTTCGTGTTTATTTCATCATGGAATACTTTAACTCGGAAAAAACATTGATTCAGTTTTCAGGACCACTATTTAGTACGTGGGGTAGAGAGCAAAATCTATTAAGTTTAAGGAATCCATGTTTTATGTTTACCTCTGCAAGAGAAGCAGGATATTTGATCCAATACAGCACTAAAATCCCATTCAAGCAAAAGCTACCCCACATGACAACAAAACAACAAATGCCACAAAGAATCCACTGTAACATTTTCTGTCTTTTCCTTTGGGAATAGGGTATATGGTCGGGTAAGAAGCTGAACTAACCACTTTCTCAATAATCAAGTCATAGTTGACTATGTTACTGGAAAATGAGTGGTCAAACTTGGGAATGCTTATTGGTTGAACTTAGAAAAAGGTGCTGATGAGTTTGGTTTGTGATACTATTGAAAAGCCAGTCAGTTTGTACATATATACTATATAGGGTGACAAGCCAAGAGCTTGAAGCTTGAGTTAAACGGCTCAATGAGGGTGATATTTTTTTCTGACTTAGCTGAAGAAAACTAAAGAAAGTTCATCAATCTTGTGATTTAGACAAGAATGTCTCATAGCCATGTGCAGCAATGCGCCCCACGTGGTATATGACATGCGTGTGGGTCTCTCTAACTCGGAATGGTTTTTGTTTTCTTCCTTTTTTTGCTAGTTTTGGCAAGATACAGCACATACATAATAAACATATAAAAGCTTCCAAGTAAGGAAGGGAATCATAAGAAAGAAAAGGAAAATCAGCCTTATACACAAAGAAAAGAAGATACCAACTATGTTAAATTAAAAGTACATGCATTTATAAGAATTGCCAGGTGAGTTGAGGAAGAAGTACTATACCCTTTTTTAAGGTATATATATCTTTGAGAATTATGAGATCCTCTTTCTCTTTGAAATGGACACTAAATGAAATGGGGTTTGAAGATGAGCTGTGCCTGTTAGGCAAGTAGCTGGCTTTGTAAAGACTCTGATGAGACACCCTCTTATAGACCACGTGCCTTTTTCCTTCTCTTGATAGTTTTTTTTTTTTTTTTTTATCGGAGGCATTTGGTACAAAGTTTTTTTAGGATTCGCGGAAAACTGAAGGTGGTAATCTTAGTTATCCATATTTGATATGAGATTTTTAAAAATTTTATGGGAATCTAATTTTTCTGGGATTTTATTTTGTGTGTAATTTTTTTTGAAAATACCATCCAAGAATACCACCCACGGGTGGTATTTTAGGATTTCTATGTTAAGGAAAAATTTAATACAACCAAACATAGTACCCAGAAAATTAACCTAATATTCTCGGAAATATTTTAGCCTACTAAATAACTTTTTATTAAAATTTCCGAAAAACTCATTTTTCGATTATATTCATGTAAATCGTGATTCCAAGATAAAAAAAAATTTCTCCTCTACCAAATGTATCCTCAAATTCATTTGACATTTATGACTTATGATTTATGAGATTTTCCCATTTGTATGTTGATCTTTTGTAAGCCTAGAAGCAATCTAGATAGATTTGATTTTCAATAATTCCTTCCCAACTGTCTATGTACCAATATTCCTTAAGTCTTGTCATTTTTGAATTATTCTACTTTCCCACTTCTTTTGATGATGGCCCTCAGAAGAAAAAGATGATTATAAACTATAGGTCCTTGTGCAGCTGTTAACAGAAAGTTTTTGATTTTCATATTTAACTTTTTTTCACTTATTCTATATAGCTAGGGCAATATGGGTTAGTGTGCATTGTGTTGTGTTCATACAACTTCATGTAACCTTTTTGTTGTGCACAGCTTTTTGGCAATGAGAGCTGAATCCTAAAAGTGATCTGATAGAATGGAAAAAGGGGATCTGATGATCAAAGTTCCTGCTTTTAGCTATTTACTATGTGTGGGGGTGATGCCAAGTGTACCATCATAGGTATAGAATTTCTGTTTTGTTTGAAAATATATGAAATCTGAATATTGAATTTTCCAGCCCCACCAGAAATGGCAAATGGGAAAGAAAAGTTTCCATGGCCATGTTAAGTGACAACAAATTTATAAGCTCTTTATGGCCAACCCAACTAGTCAATTCAAAGGTATGTGAAGAATTATCAATGTTATCTGCTTCCAAATAATGCATCTTGGACCCCACACACAACCATTGAGAGAAGAAAACTCCTTGTAGTAGTACTATTTTGTTAATAGTTTCACAGCTGCACTGTTATATGTATGAATGTGTGTATATACATGCATACGTATACGCTAACAGGAGCAGAAGAAAAGCAAGTGTAGTAGAACAATGATAAACTATAAAATTAAGATGCAATATTTATGAACATTTTAAAGTGAGTTGATCTCACATTTAAATCAGTGCTGGAATAAAATCTGAACTCCCGCGCCCATCTTCCTGACAGGGGAAATGTTTATTTAACCAAAAGGTTTAATATATGTTACTCCTGATTCCTAATCTGGTCCATGATATAAGGATATTAATTACTGATTTCCTTTCTGCATTTTGATCTCTATTAATAAAGTCACCGTTTCTATTGTTTTTTGTTTGATTTGAATCGAAATGATGGATTTTTCTTCACCTTATCATATCTATTATATCAATGTGTCTACTAAGATAGATATTGGTAGAATCCAGTACTTGGGAGCCCTTTTCAGTAATCAATATCAAATAGTTACCATTTTCTTTTTTCTTAAGATATGTGCAACATATATATGAAAATTCATATTTATATGCCAAGGAAACCAATATAATAAACATTAAGAAGTAGCTAGAAAAACAGTTTGATTATAATCTTATGCTGAAATGAGGAGTCAGAAAGGGAAGACATCATCAATAAACTAAGACCACAAGTTTAAAGGCACAAGTTGTTATCCTACTGGGCCTTTCCCCAAATCATGTGCCTCCATGATCAAGTGGCAATGGATTCCCACACCATAGCTTACTCATCACCCAAGAAAGATGCCCCACTATATGACTTCTTAAGCAGGGTCCCACCCCCACCCACTGCCCAATAAGAAACCTGTTCCCCAAACACAAACTCGAGCTTCTACCCGTTTAACACCTGCTATGCTCCTAGTTTAAAATTATATTGCCACATCAACATGTTCATATTACCTATACTTAATGTGATAGGTTCAGAATCTTGGGAAATGGGATATAGTGGCTTTATTCACTTCTCATAATTAAAAAATGTAAGTAAAAGAAAGAATTTATCCCACTTTATTTTGGCACCATTCTTAGCTTAATCATATAGGCTTTTTTGCAGCTCAGACATATCTAACTCTGAATTGGCAGTTTTGTTTAAGAAGGGATTATTTTTTTCATGTGATTCCACATATAAAATAAAGAAAAAAAAGTGTGAGAGAGAAAAATTAGCACAATGGTTAATGTTGTTACTACGTGAGAAAGAATGCAAAATAAACTTGTATAATGTGTACTTTTCTTTAGATTTTTGTGTATAGCATAGGGGAAGTTTTATAGCATGTGAGAGAGAATATTGGTATTTATTTGGGGTGTTCATCAATCGATCCAAATCGATTTAAACAGCGGTGACCGAACCGAAAAATCGAAAACCGGAAACCGAAAACTGAATAAACCGAAAATCGAAAAAAAATCACAAATTTTAATTAGATTGGATCGGTTTTCGGATTGGTTGATGAAAATTGATCCAATCCAAATCGATCCAATATATTAATTCCATTTTACTTACTAGGGTCTTTCCCCAATCATAACTCAAAAATTTCTAAACCCAAGACCGATTGACCCATAAACTAAACCCAAGAAAAAAATCTAGTCACATATCATCAACATAATTTCATCTATATAGAGTTTCATATCTCATTGTCCAAAAAAAAACTATATTATCGTTTACTGATGCTTTTGTATTTTAAAAAAAAAAATTATAAAGCCAATATATACAAAAAGATGTCATTTGCACAATAATCCTGAAACAAATTTTAAAATTTTCAAAAAATCAAAAACTGATCTAATCTAAATCGAAAAAATTTGGATTGAATCGGATTGGATTTGAAAAAAAATTCAAATCAAATGGATGATTACATGATCAAATCGATAGGATTTGATCAAATAAATTTTGCTTCCAAAACTGATTCAATTTAGATCGCGAACATCCCTAATATTTATGAAGAAACAGAAACGTTAGAATTATGCAATTTGGGAGGCACAAGTGGTTAAATAGTTTACGAGGCATTATGTGTGCCCTGGGTCCGAAGGGTGGAGAAGGGATTTTTGGGCAGTGTGAAAAATGAAGTAATGAGGCACTACACAACAACATTGCATTAAGTGCAAAGGGGTGAGGTTTCCCTTATGGTAGAAAACAAAAAAGAAGTGGTGCCTCCCAATTATGAGACTGTTAGTGTTGTCAGATGAAGGGTGGTGTGGTGGGGAATGAATGCATATTTTTGCGTCACACTTTGTACAAGAAGAATTTTCTTTACCACTTTTTCTATCTTCTTATGTTACCCTTACTACCATTAGTTCTAATAAGGCTATTTGATGAAGGGGATGTTTCATGTTTCCCTCCAACCGTCACGTATTGTAATGTTGTGCAGCCTCCGTTAATTGCGCATGGACCCATGTGAGCCAACTTGGAGACCACCGGTTTAACTTTCAATGTCTTAAGTCCAATCCAATCCAATCACAGTTCATGTAATCATGTAATGATGTTGATATCTATCTAACTCTCTCACTCGCTCTCTCTCTCTATTGTTTCCCTCTTTGTTTGAGAAAATTAATCTTAGATCCATAAATTTCACCATAAATTAATCTTAGAAAATTAATAACAATAATAGAAATTTAAGTAGGAATGAAATTCTATACTTATTGTATAAATAGAAAGAATTCATTATTAAGGTTTTGATTAAGACATGAGTCCAATATTTAGGTGCGGCAATTACAACATGATCTGTTGACACGATAGGAACATGACATGACATGAAAAATTTGTATTTGTGTTGACCCGTCTTCAAAATTCGCATGTCAACGCACGAATCCAAAATTGACTCGCATTCTTATCATATTATATCGTGTCAACCCACATAATAGGCGTTACACTATAAATTTGTAAGTTATCTATGTTTATGTTATATTCGTGTTAAATATATTTATATTTGTGTCGTGCCGTGTCAAATCAAATTATCATTTCTTCCAATATTATTATTTGTTAGTTAAGTATTGATAAAAATATTGGTTGCATTTTTCTCTCTGACAACTTAGGAATGCCACATTCATGCATCCATGCTTTTTTATTTTTGGAAGATGGGAACACAAATAGAGAGGAATAGTGAGGGGGTGACGAATAGTGACATGAAACTAGAGTTTTGGAGAAACCAAAAACAATGGAGTGTTTGGGAGTTTAAAAACTGAACAGAACAAAAACATGGACGGACACCCACTTTCGACAAATGACAGGGAACTCCCCCAAATTTAGTTTCATGTTGCTTTTGCTGACGTTTTTTATGGGGTCCATGCAAATTCCGGTAGCCCAATCGCACCCAAAACAAGAAACAACCCTTCTTCATTTTTTCCGTTAAATTTCGGAAAAGTGTTTTTCAAGTAAAATGACATCTTCAACAATCCCAAATAACCTTATTTTAATGTTTAGAAAAAAATACAAGTTGTTTTGAAAATTTTCTTTTTTATTAAATTTTATTAAAATATTCTGTATTTTTTTCAAACCCCAAAGCAATATATGTTAGGATTGTACAAGATAACTTTATCTCATGTTGCAAGAGAAACAATAACCCCATAAATTTATAATGTTACTAAATTTTATACATTTACATGATAAATTTTTTCTTTATGCTTAGGTGAAAATTTATTTACTTATTTTCCTTTCAACTCTTCCACCCAATTATATTCTAAGAATCACGTTGTGCTCAATTGGAAAAATGGAGTACATATATCAATTGACTCAATTCCATTCGCTTTGAGAAGCGAATGTTGAATTTCTTTTAAGAATTTTGTTTTCAAAAAAATTAAATAAATATATCTTTAAACTATAAAAAAATTTCATTCATAAAATAAATTAATCAAAAAACACACACTGAATAAGTAATTGTGGAGTAAAATAGAATTTTTTTTTACCAAAAAAAAAGCCATATATTTTTTCATAATAACAACCCCCCCCCCCCCCCCCCCCCCCCCAATAATAATAATTGAAAAAGTAACGTATAATTTGTAACCAGTGGCGGACTCAGAAAATATTTTTTATGTCCGCACATTTAGTGGTAGGGTTTGAGGGCAACGCCCACGAAATATTTTTTTGTAAGAAAAATTTAAATCAACGCTTGAATCCGCTCATAATCCAGTTGCTTCCATAACAAGCTGCAGGTAATAGTTTGACCAATTATTTTTCTCTCTAAATCTTACAAATCCTCCAAAACAAATATGAGAATATACTTCGTACATCAACACATCATCATTCTATTTTATGAATAAAAAAGTCAACACTACCTGTGCAGAAGGCAAGCAAAATTACAGTGAAAGTCTCGTCTCTAGATATTAACTTATTTGAGAATGTCAGACCTGCAATCAATCCTCTCTTTTTTATAAAAATGGAAAAGGAAACAAAGGATGAAAGAGCGTGGGAATGGGTACGTGATAGAGGAGGAAGAATAAGTTTTCTCTCTAATCAATTTGTGTTGTTACGTTGTTTTAATCATCTTCGTACGTTGTTGCTAACTAATATAAGAATAAATACCCTTATTGGTCCCTAAAAAAAATCCGGTCACCACTTTAGTCCATTATAAACTGCTCCCTATGAAATTCAAAGTGGACTCACTTTGGTCTTTTTGTGAGACTAATGTAGATTTTTTTTTGAATTTGTGAGGGATCACGATTTTAATTAAATTGATCTACTTTAAATTTTTTAGAGATCTCGAGACTAATTTTGTTTTGTAAAAGACTAAAATGGGGACCATATTTTTTTTAGAGACTAAAATGGGAACTAAAATGATATTTACTCATAATATATATATTGAATCAAGAGACAAATAAGAACCTACAAAAAAAAACTGAAATCAAAAAGTTTATGACCGTACTTGCAGGCATTTGCCTGCAAGTGGGTCCGCCGGTGTTTGTAACAATATATATATACATTCTTTTAATTTCATGGTTTAAAGAAATAAACAAAATAGACTATACCTTGAATATATGTAACTTTCGTTTTTTTCTTTTTGCGTGTATAAATTATTATCAATCAAAAAATTCACATTAAATATAATAATAATAATAATAAAATTGAAATTTATGCTATTAGGAAATTATTTATGAATCTAATGCAACTACTTGCACACCAAAATAGATCAATAGGCACTAAGTTGCGTCTGTTTTGGTGCACGTCTTCCCTTATATTGCCCTTAGCTGATGCCATTTGGCATAATTCACACCGTCCAATTCAACTACCAAATCTACACGGTTTGTTGACCTCTCGACTCTCACCTTTGTATCCACCTACGTAGCCTCTGATAAGTGTCAAAGACACTTTTTTTCAGGAATCAAAAATAGATTAAATAATGATGAATATGATCAAGAACATAGTGATAATTAATGAATGCAAAAGATTATAGGGTTTTAATGTTTAGAAATGATATTGACATAAAAACATATTGATTTCAGGTTTAAATTGTTAAATCAAAGAATTGGAGCCAAGCAGAAGCTAGAAGTAGTAAAGCGATAAAGGAAGAGCAATGATTTTGTGAATATCTCAGCAGCTTTCTTCTAGAAAAAATTTAGCATTGAATATGAATGATTTTTATCTTGTATTCTTCATAGAAGTTGTAGATCTTTCTCTTATCTTTTCAATGAGACCAAGATCACATCAATTGGACAAGTATAACTCAAGTTATGCGCAAAATACGAAACCATGTTGTTATTGTCAAATTTGCTTGCTGGAGCGAGCAAGGCCAGTGAGGACATCGTTTTGAAGGCCCGTGGATCTCTTTTATCAAAAAAGGAAGTCTAGGGTTATTCCCATTCATTCTTGGATGACTTGGAGAGTAAGAACAACATCTTTATGAGAGGAAAAGGCAGAGGAATGGTCAAGGCTTCGCCAAGGAGATCAGTTCTCTCGTTCCTTATGCTTTTCTTTAGGATTTCTCTTCATCTTTTCTAATCTATTCTTGTTTCTATGAACATACTAGGCTAATTTAGTTTATGTAGTTAGGGAGAGATGGAACCAATGGGTTCCTGAACGCTGTTTAATCATTTTTATAATTATTTTTCATGTTTCAATTATGCAATTAATCTGTTTTAAATTCCTAGTCTCGTTTATGATCTGTTCAATCTTGAATGGGCATTAGAATCTTGCATGTCAATGGGAATATTACTTTCTTGATTTCGTTTGATTAATTTCTAGAGTTTGTATGTTCTAGGCATAGGCTTACAAGTTCTACGACTTATGATTCTTGACCTTAATGCTTGCTCTAAAAAAAGGCTCTAAGGGGTTAATGCTTTAGACTAAAATAAAGAACTAAAATCATCAAGGGATTGAGAGTTAAGTTAGCTTGGAAAAAATCGTCTATAATTGATCTTGAATGTTAATTGCATGAAAGATTAGACTCGTTAGGAAACCATTGGGGAAGTCGAATCCTTAGCTACGCTCGTTATTAATTGAAGTTAAATTGTTCTTTGTTCTTGAATATTGTTCTTGGTTCTTAATATTAAAAACTAAAAATATTGTTTTTAAAATTTAGTTTTTATTAATTTAAATCATTACTCTCTAGAAATTAGTTTTATGAATGATCCAAATTTAATCGCATAAATAAGTTATTGCATGGTAAATCAGTCCTCGTGGATTTTTGTAAAGGACTAAAGTGGGGACCGTGTTTTTTTGTTAGGGACCCAAAAGAGGTTGTACTCTATATTGTATGAATTCATCCATTCTTAATTCCTTCTATGAGTTTGATCTTGTAGATTGATTTATGGTGATTGTATGACAATAGAAATTTTAGTACATGATCCATGTATGATAAATTCATCACAATCCTTATGATTTTAGGAATAGACATAGGGCAACTGCGTAATCTTGTGATTCTTGACATTAATGTTTATCTTCTTGGGAAATAGTCGGAGAATTATGATTCTTTCAAGATTATAAAGAATTAGGGTGTCAAGAGATTAGTCCTAATTAATTTAGAGGAATCGATTGGCAATATATTAAGGATAATTAATTAAATATCTAATTCATAACATAAAGGAGATATTGGAAAAAATCAAAGTCCTAACTGTTCTGTGATTGTCAAAACAATCTTCAATTTACTTTCTTGCGTTATTAATTCTCTAATTGCTTGATTTTAAATTTTAATTCAAACATTCTCGTTATTGATTGTCCAAATAAAATGTAAATAGTGAACTAGTTATTGAAATTCTAATCCTCATGAGAACAATATAGTACTCCAATACACTTTATTATTTTTACGACCGATATACTTTTCGAAGTCACAACAGATACTAACCCACTTATTAGTGCCTAATCCATTTTCTGATTTTTTATTATTATTATTAATTGATGTTTGAACTAAAGAACTATTATAGCTAAACAAGAAAGAAATTCGAGAAAAGAAAATTAGGCATATAAATTCCAACCTTGCTTGCTTTACTTGCATTCTATGAACTCCAAATTTGAAGCCTCAATGTGAAACCGAATTTGATGTGTGAACAAGGATGCAATAAAAACATATTATGTGTTTTACTTATACAACTAAATCAATAAGCGTGCAGGATCACACGACATTTTGAAAAATAAAACGCAAGACAAGGCATTAATTGGTGTTTGGCCCGCAAGAACTCACTCTCGTTTGCGACAGGTTTTTTATTTTTTTCCCTCCTTAATTGACTATATATGCAAAAAGTTAAAACGTTCTTAGGCCAATGGATTTATTAACAACTTAATTTGTGGAAGCAAAACATTATTGGTTTTGATGGATTCATTACCGATATAATTAGTGGGTTGAAGTCAAAAATTCTTACTAGACCCAGAAATCCAGGATATATGTACGTCACCTTAGTGAGTAATGTTGTGCTTTCATGCCTTTTGAAGAAGTAACTGCACCTCAGTAAAACCTAAAAACAATTATTTAAGGCAGCGAGCAGGCTAGCTGAGCAAATATTACAATCGCAAGGGACACAAAATTTTCGCTATTGGGAATCGTTCCTTTCGGCTTTCAGTATTATACTGACATCGTACATCTCTTTCCAATTCTTAAATTCAACGCTTTTATTTATGGAAAAAATTTGTATTATTTTGAAGCATATAAAATTGTGTTATTTATAACGAGAGAATGGATGAGAAAATTTTAAATATGTGGATTCCACCTTTGTGTGAGAGTGAAAGGATATAAGATGTGTCATTTAAAATGACACATCTTTTTCCCTTTATTTATTGGCAAAACTCTTCTTATATAATATAAGAATAATTTTTTTTCTTACACATAAAAGTAAAGCTTTTTTTGGCTTCATAACAAAAAAATACGATTATCATTTTTGTCCCTTATAAAAACATACTTATATTAATCATTTTTCAGGGACTAAATTAGGTCTTCATTGAATTTCTGAGGAATCACATTTTCAAAGAATTGGAATTGTAGAGGGGCTAGAAGTTAACTTTTTTTTTTTTTAAAGAAACGAAAGTGAAAATCGTATTTTTTATTAGGGACCAAAAAAAGCTTTACTTTACAATAAATTTGTGGGTCTCACATGTTTGTTATGTGTGTAGAAAAAATATATTCTTCTTATGTAACACGAGAAATCTTTAACCCTTTATTTATATTAAAAGCAATATGAAACTTAACTTTATATTTATTTTCATTTAAAAAACAAACCAATTGAGCCTGTTAGCAGGGTGGTACTATGAATTGGAACTTTAGAAATGGGTAATGTTTGTGTTAAAATTTCACGGGGGGAATTTTATATTTATTTGGAGGTGAATTGTGAATGTCTAGTTGAAGAGCTAATAATTGTAATTATGGAATGAAGGTAGGAAAAAAAAATTAAAATAATGTTTTTTAATTAAATAATTACGCATTTATTGCAGTTTTAGGAATAATTACACATTTATTGAACAATGTGATGCCCCTTTTGGGCGTCACATGTGACGCTCCATTTAGGCGTCTCACCCTAAGGGAAGACGCCCCAATGGGGCGTCACATGTGACGCCCAAAAGGGGCGTCTCATGTGTGGCCTATATATACCCCTTTTTTTACCATTTCATTTCTCACTATTTCACCTCTCTCTAACCACGGTTTGTGCTCCCGACCGAACGCGAAAATTTTCGTAGTGAAGCTCTGCCAACTTAGGTAAAAGCGATCGGTAACTGCCAATGTGGCCTTTGTACTTCCCATATAAATGTGTTCCATCAATTTGGATGACTGGTTTGGCAAATTTGAACGCCTCACAACACTGTCTAAACGTCCAAAACATTCGAAGAAACACCTTTTTTCCAGTAACTAACCCATGCTCAGCATAAAAATCATTTGTTTGGATATGATAAAATGAATCTGAAGAAAAGCGAAGCATGTATTCACACCACCTTGGAAAAAAAGCATACGATCCCTCCCAATCACCTTACATAATTGCCATCGCTTTCTGCTTCGCATACCATGCCTTTCTGTAGGAAACTTTAAAGCCATATTTAGAGGTTATCCTTTCTTGAACCAAAGAAATTGACACAGATGGTTCTTCCCTTATCATCCCTGCATTGAAGAGGTCACAGACTCGATAACATAGAACGAATTTAATTACACATCAGTATGTAAACGTTGACATGTCATTGAAAATAAATACGTACCTATGACGAGATCCGCAATAACATCCGCATCGACCTGTCTATGTCCCTGAGATATGTGCTCATTCAAACAATTGTGATCTCCACCCCATCTCGTAATCTTCCATCTGATAATTAAAACTTTTTAATACAAACTTCCTAAATCAGGTATTAAATCAGGTATCAATTCAGGTATATACAAATTATATCAATTACCTTGATGATAATTACCTAATGGGGCAGACACAACGTCATGCAATTGCGACATTTGCACGACCACTAGTTCATGGTTGACTGGGATTTGAGACGCACCCATCTCACCACCTTCATCTCCATCTGAAGCACTAGCATCCTCCGCCAGAAGACGTTCTTCCATTGCGATGTTTTCATCATCATTATCGTCGTCTTCATTGTGCATTTCTCAAGTCAGATCATTTTCATCTCCCTTAGAAATGTTACCAACTGGAGACGCATGAGCGGCAGACGTTGATGGAAGACGGAGATAATTTAAATCAACTGACCTCACCGGTAATGGAACATTCTCCGCTGCCGCGATGTCGACATACAACTCCAGAAAATCTGTCCTTGACTGGTTGAAAAATTCTCCCATTGTCATCTCCACGTCTTCATCGTCAACCACTTGCAAAACAATGTATTTATCACATTGCCATAACCTTGTCGTGATCTGAGTGATACATTGGTTGCCTTGAAGACTTAATTTCTGCCGAATTCTCTGATGCAGTTCGCCAATGTTTGCGTTGCGTTGGATACATGACGACCTTTTTTCACCTTCAAACATGACACCTCGTCGACCTTCTACCTTCCTACCATTGTAATATAACACAACACGAACAAAATTAGGATTTGAACTCATTCTTAAATAGAATAAGAAATAAAATTCAAATACTAAAATAAAGATGAAGGATTATGTATGTATGATGTTAGGAATTTTGGTAGAGAAGGGATATAAGGTGAGAGAAGAGGTGTGAAGACTTGTGAGAGTGGAAGGGAAATATATAGGGTGCACAATGTGACGCATTGGGGCGTCTCCCCTTAGGGTGAGACGCCTCAATGGGGCGTCACATTATGCAGTAGATCCATAATTATTCTTAAAACTGTAATAAATGCGTAATTATTTTATTAAAAAGCATTAAATTAATTTTTTTGCCAATGAAGGTAGAGATGACTAGTAACAAGATGTGCAGCATCCTAGATTAATAGTTCGATGGTATGAAAATCAGGGATGTGTGTACACCTGAAGATTGTGAATGCTCTTATAGGGCTCAAGAATGCGATGTGCTAAAAAAAATCCCTTGTGGGACACTGTTATTATATATATAAGACCCACAAGGATGATTATGGTAATAGAAATTGGCCCTAGAGCAGTTATATCACAAGGGGTGATCATGGGTGAGAGCATGGTGATACAAAATCATGGGTTGCAAACCCATGTTCTGAGTTGGTGGTTTCCTTGGGCGGAAGATCTAACCCGGAGTCAGATTCACCCGTCGGATTCACCCAAGGAGCACATGTTCCATCCAAGATTCTCCCCGGAACAATATCTATTTTTTTTTTCATAAATTTCAATTATACTCTACCTATTTAATATCAATGGAGAGAGAAATAAATATAATATTTAAAACGGTTTAATATTTTTCTTGAAAATAGGAAATAATTTTATGACACATGAAAAATTTTCTTTTTATCTTCTCTTTATAAGTTCCACCCAAACTGTACGGCATGAAAGAGAAGAGGAGATGGATGAGCAATGCATCAGCATATAAATTTTTTTGACTTTATATGTCAACCTTTCATTTCCAAACTCAAGCAATGGGAACACAAAGTCATTTTTGAAAAAGTAAAAGGAAGCACGTATTTTAATTAAGGAATTAATGTTTTTTTATGAAATAAAATTATTTTCTACACACATAAATATATATGAAGCATATGTAGGGTCTTCTGAGAATATATATATATATATATATATATATATATATATATATATAAAAGTTCCACACACTTTTATGTATATATAAAAAATACAATTATTTTCTATAACATAAAAAACACTAACCCCTTTAATTAAACGAGATCAAAACCAGGCTTCAATTGAAATCCTCTATTTATACGCATACCCATCCTCACTGGCACTCGCACGCACAAGCACTAATTACTTTCTTCTATCTATCAACTATTTTGTCACTTTGAGAGTTTTTGGCTGTCCCCATTCTGTTTCTAAAGAACAATCCACCTTACCATAAACAGAGTGCTCTTTACGAGAGTATCTCTTCAGTAACCAACCATTCAAGACCATATCTCATACCCTTGAAAAAAGCCTTCGTCAACCTTACTCATCCTGTATTATATTCACATTCAAATACTCATTCATTCAACATAGTTAAACCGTAACAAGACTAACATGTGCGAATCAAAGGGAACAAAAAGAGAGGCAACAACAACGTTGCAAAACGATCTCTTCATTGACCCTGAAAAGCAAACACAGTTGTTGGTGACAACAACAATCTCAGAGGTGATAACAGAAGTGAAATCCCTCATGGTTCTGTCCTTCCCAATAGTCATAACAGCTCTCATTTTCTACACACGTTCAATGGTGTCGATGCTCTTCCTTGGCCACCTTGGTGAGGTTGAACTAGCAGCGGGTTCATTAGCCATAGCCTTCGCAAACATAACAGGCTATTCAGTTCTCTCAGGACTATCCTTAGGAATGGAACCACTATGCTCACAAGCCTTCGGAGCAAACCGTCCAAAGCTTCTATCTTTAACACTTCATCGTTGTGTTATCTTCCTCTTAACATGTTCCATCCCCATTTCATTGTTGTGGCTCAACATGTACAAAATCTTCATTTTCTTACATCAAGAACCAAACATCACACGTATGTCACAAACTTACCTTATTTTCGTACTCCCTGACCTCATCACCAACTCATTCCTCCACCCAATCCGTGTCTACCTTCGCGCACAAGGCGTCACCCACCCAGTCACGTTAGCATCCCTAGCAGGAACACTACTCCACCTGCCATTTAATTTTTTCTTAATCAAACATGGTGTCGCCGGTGTAGCCGCCGCCTCCGCCGCCTCCAACCTCTCCATTCTGGTTTTCTTGGTGCTCTATGTCTGGATAAGTGGGGTCCACCTTGCCACGTGGACTGAGCCGAGTCGTGAATGCTTCAACGGCTGGAAGCCGCTGCTTCGGCTCGCCGCACCGAGTTGCGTTTCCGTTTGCTTGGAGTGGTGGTGGTACGAGATCATGATCGTGCTTTGTGGAATTCTCGTGGACCCCACTGCCACCGTGGCAGCCATGGGTCTACTCATCCAAACGACGTCGTTGATCTATGTTTTTCCATCGTCGCTAGGGTTCGCCGTGTCGACGCGCGTCGGGAACGAGCTCGGCGCGAACCGGCCTTCACGGGCGCGGCTGTCGGCGGTGGTGGCGGTGTTCCTCGCTGCTGTGATGGGATTCTCCGCAGTAGTTTTTGCATCGGCGACGAGGAACCGATGGGGGAGGATGTTCACCGGAGAGGAGGAGATTTTGCGGCTAACGGCAGCGGCTCTGCCGATTCTCGGACTTTGCGAGCTTGGGAACTGCCCGCAGACGGTGGGATGCGGCGTCGTTAGGGGGACGGCGCGGCCGAACGTGGCGGCGAACGTGAACCTGAGCGCGTTTTATCTGGTGGGAATGCCCGTGGCGGTTGGGCTTGGGTTTTGGTTCAAGGTTGGGTTCTGTGGGCTTTGGCTGGGCCTATTGTCGGCCCAGGTTTGTTGTGCTGGGCTGATGTTGTATGTGATTGGGACAACTGATTGGGAGCACCAAGCCTCACGGGCTGGGTTACTGACGTCCGTTGATGATGCTGGGAACATATCGGACGGCCAGAAAGAGCTGTTGATTAGCGTTGGTGACACTTGATGACGATGTGTAATATTCTGATTTTTTGTTTTGTAATTTTTTTATAGGGATTAATGTTTGTCCTTTTAAAGGACACATGTTATTTTAGTCAAAATTACAATGTTTTATGGTGCGAAAAAAAGTTACACAATAAAAATTATGGTGGGAGAAAGTGTGAGGAATTTTTTTTCTTCTAATTTTAATATTAAATAAAAAATAGTCAATTTAACTAAAATAATTGTCCTTTAAAAGAAAAAATAATTTTAGTTTGTTATTTAAAGAAAATGTGTGAATTACCATAATTTTTTTTTTCACCGCTGTTTTTTTGAGCGATATGGGAGCTGCGTACAAATATTAAAGGATATGTATTTCATTTCTTATCTAAAAAAAACAAATAAGAACATTATATATTTGTTAAGGCAAACATATAAATGGATGCATGTCTAAGCCAAACCGAATGCAGCCTGCAGGGATTTGAAATGCAACTCTTGGTTTCTTTTTTTTTTTTTTTTAAATTAAAATGTAAGAATGCGAGAGGAGTCAATCTTGACTATTTGATGGTCAAAATCAACCTTAAATAAAATCAATCCTAACATGGTTGTATGGTGACGCTTTTACTTTTATGCTAACATTTTTTTAGTATGAAAGAAATTTCATTAATTGGTGCACAATTTAGTCTTATATTATATTCAGTTGTATTGAATACGTGTTGAGCATTTTTATGTGATTAAGATTATTGTTGAGGCTTAAAATTTGACTCAGTCACCTCAAATTTCTTAATTTCTATGGATAGCTGAAAATAGTAATTGTTTTGGACCGGTGGATGACTTTACCTAGCTATTTAAAATTTAATATACTACGGATATAGGTATAATGGACAAATAGAAATGCGTTATGTTAGCTGCTATTGTTACGAAGAAAAACACAAAAAAAAGCTACTTTTATACTTTATATTATTTACTATCAATAATACATAGTGTATAGTACACTGCCGTACTCAATTTTCGGTGTGTATCGAAAATGCGCTCATTAAATAGCTGCCTACTGCAAGCCCCAATCACTTTAGCTATAAATAAAAGGGGATGGCAACCGGCAGAATTAGTGGCAGCAGCTGCAAGAATTGCCTTCGCTGTCAGCTCGGTTGTAAGAGGACCTCTTTTTGTCTCCTGTTTATAACAGTAGAAGGTGAAATTTTAGTTGCCTATATTCTAAAAAAGTTGGAAATTTTGAGGAGAATCAAGCAATATCTAACAACATTTCGAGGGCATGATAAATTTAACCCATAAAACATCCACTGGGATAACAGGAGATTTGGCCATTAGAAAAACAAGAGAGTTAATTAGAGAAAGTAAAGATTCCTGTTATCCATGCTTATCTGTCATCCTATCAAACATTGATTCCCTCTTGCAGCCCATTACCCCTTGTTCCCCTTCACTACGTAGTTTAAAAAAATAAAAAATAAAAAAACTTATACAAGGAATACATGATAGTTGGGTGTCTAATTTCTCGATCATTAGCTAAGAGAAGAAAAAAGAAAAAAGGCATGGTTGAGCTGAACCAACCGAAAGCAAACTACCTAGGTCATATCTCAAGGACAGTTGAAGTACCCAAATTTATAATTCATTCAGCATGTTCGAACCATAAATACAGCTAATGCACCTATGCTGATTGAGAACCTCCCCCCCCCCCCCAAACAAAAAGCTTGAATACGACAATCTACTGGAACATATATTACCTGTACAACTTGCACTCCAAAACTAGATTTTGTTTAGTAAAAATCATCATTTCCCATTCCTTTTAAGTTTGGTCCACAAAAACAGTAACTTCTGTCAGGACTGCAACAAAAGCATACATAAATAAATTCAATCAGACCATTTTCACAAGAACAAGTAAACAAGATTGAAGTTCAGCACAAAACCTGTAATGATCCCATCGTCGTATCTTTAAATCAGTGCCCCCACCAGTCAGTAAATCACCCCCTGGTAAGGGAAGTAATGAACGAATACCAGGAAGACAATGAGGAGGTTCATTTAGGTCATCAACTCTGTACTTGCGATTAACATTTCGTCTTGGATCTGATTGAGAAGTTGGTTTACTTGAAGGTCTGGCCAAGGCCCAAGGCAGATCAGACATTTCTGCATCACTGTCATAATTGGCCATCCTCAATACCTGCAAGAAGATTTGTTAATAGTACAAGACAATAATCAGATTATTATAAATATGAAATATGAATATATTTCATAATTCAACATAGTTGTAAGCAATCAGGGTTCAGGATCATATCATAAGCATTATGGAACCAGCTCAATGTAAATCATAAATTAGAAATTATACAACACTCCAAGTACTAGTGATAAAAACAAAAGGTGGTAAACTTCATTAGAAAACCACATCTCTTGATAAATAGAAATTTGAACTTAGCTGGAATATTTGTTGGGACAGGGTTTTGTTCTAGCACATATTGCTTTTATTTTCTACAAACATAACAGTAACTTATACCTGGTGGCAGCTACCATTCTCTGCATTCCAAAGAGAAACTTTATTGCAACCAGCCGCCACATAAACAAGGGGCCTGGCAGTTGAAGACAGAGAAACATTTGGAGGAGGAAGAAAGAGACACATCTTTTCTATAGGGAAAGCAAGAGAATACTGCCAAGAGTTCACAGGTATTAGAAACCTCAGATCCCAAAGTGTAATAACACCCCTGGAAGACCCTGACACAAACCAATTACCACAAGGCCCAGATGCCAGAGAAGAAGCATAGCCCTCCTCAGGAGTAGCTTTTAAGGTCCCAGGTATTGGAATTTGATCTAGTATCCCACAGATGAATGCCACAGTTCTGGGTGCTATACATGATGGAATAATTATCCACAGGGCAATTCAGGCTGAGTAAGGCACCTTCCTTGATATCCTTCTTAGTGATGTCAGCAATACCAGAATACTTCTCAACAACATTTCCTAGACCTCTAGAGATATGATCAATAGAAAACATATGAATTAATCCATCAGATGCTCCAACTATTACTTGTGCAGAATATGAAAGCATCGTTGCACATAACGCATGGCTTCCCTCCAGGTGATAAGTTAGCTTGGACCTGAATGAAATGTCCTTTTCCAGTTTTCTGGAATCCCAAATCTTGACTGTAGAGTCATCAGATGCGCTCACAAAGAAGCTTTGATCACCAGAAACTGCTATGTCACAGACAGCTGAACGGTGCTCCTGGAGGTGTGCAACCAACACCCCACGGGGCCTTCAACCAGAATCAGGAATGGATGTTCGAGCAAAAGATTGAAATCCTAATAGATTAGTTTGGGCAGTTGCATCTTCTAGTGCAATTGAAGTACACTGTTTACATAGGCTGTGTCATTTTCCCTGGGATCTGGTTCATGTACCACTCGATGGAACTGTTTAGAACCATTGCTGATGCTAAAAGAACCGGAAAAAAGCTTTGGTGCTGGAACTGAACTAGCCAAATCAAAGGACTTACTAAGTGGATTAACCCAAGGCATTGCAGATGAACTAACACCCAGAGAGTTCATTTGTAATGGAGAATCAGATGCTGCAGGAGGGATTCCCATGCCTCGCCTGTCCATACTGAAGGAGTACAAAGGTATGCCTTCTGATGGCTTTTCAAATGTCAAACTGTTTACACCACTAAAATGTGGTGACATAAATCCTGAAAACTGTAACTTTTCCATGCATTGGGGATCACGATGTCCTACTATATTGCTATCATTATGCATAAAGGCCCCCATATCTCTCAATTTTGTCTCAGCTTTATCACAATCAGTTCGCTCCGGCTGTTGGAAGGCAGTGCCAACAGTTTGTTGAACCCAAGGACCTTGTTGCTTGTCAGTCCAGTTCTTTAATGAGTCCAACTCATCAATTCCTTTTTTCAGTAAATCCATTTCCCATATTTTAGATTGTGATGAACTATACCATATCTTTCTCTGTCTTTCTAACATGTCCGAACTCCTGGAGTTCTCCAAGACTTCATAGAAAACCTGTCTTGAGACAGGAGGTTTTAGACATGACAAAAGAGCCTTCTCTGAAGCAAGAGACACAGGTTGTCTACGAAGGAAAGGCCGTATAACAGGAGCAAGGAAAACATAAGAATCTACTGCACCCAAGCTCTTAACTGCTAGCAGCAATAAAAGAGACAGTTGATCTTCGTACCCATTCACTAGGATAACACAATAAAGGAAAGCCACACTCTATCATTTGAAGCAATATCCTCTTCCGGAAGAACCCACTTTTGCATAGAATAGTCAAACAATCTAATGCTCTAACCATGACAGCTTCTGTCATGTCACTTAAAGCTTGCTCAATGTAAGGTAATAGATATTCTTCTACACTTCTTTGGCCCACAAAAAAGCACACATAAACAATCTTTTCATAGAATACTGTCCTTAATTGCTCATCTCGATCATTTAAGAAAGCAGGAAGGATAGGTAAGAGGGAGTCATTACTGGGTCTCACACCAAAGAAGAAGCACAGTTTACCAATGTCCTGAAGAAGTGCTCTCCTAATATTTGGTGTTTGCTTTGGACCCATTACAAGCTCTTGGACAACCTCTGCAATGGATTTCCTCAGCTGCAGAAGTTGGACATCACCATTTATCCTCTTCATTCTTCCAGAGGTCTGAGTGGATAATATCAATGGCTTCTGTGGCAAACTCAATTCATCAAGGACACCTGCCTCACTCAAGCTTATTGAGTGTATCAAGAATCCATACGCAGTTAGTGACAACTTAGCTATATTTCTGGCATAGCATATCCTCACACTTTCCTCTGGATCATCAGGAAGCATAGAAAGCATTGGAAGAATATACTCCAGAAATATCTTTGCATCACTAGGGGGGAAATCTTGCACTAAGGGCAGAATGTCACACGAAGTCTCTAAAGCAGCGCAACACACAATAGCTGCAGGATACGAAAGTATTGCAATCACATATGGGATAACACGCTGTAAACGATCTTCATCATCGACATATAGAGCAGAAGCCTTCAACAAGAGTATTGCCGCCCTCCTCAAGTGAGGCAACTTGACATTGCGTATGCAGGAGTAGAGCAAAGAAGTTATCAAAACCATGCCTTCACATCTCATACTATCCTTTGGTAATGGTAGAAAAGGTGTTCCAAATGTATGTGATTGACTATCATACTCAGACATCAATGAATTTAAATCATTCATTGTAATATTTTTCAGAAATGGATGGTCATTTCCTCAAAATGCAATGGAGATAGTTTGAAGCAGCTCACCAGGAGACTGCATATTTTTTAGACTTTCAGGAAAGGTAGAATTGTGTGCATTTCCTGTTACATGTCTGGGACCAGATGGAAAATTATTTTTTTTAGCATCCCTCAGTAGGCTACTAATATCACCAAGAAGTTCATAGTGATCATGAACCAAGCCTTTGCCTATGTCCTCTCTCTTCATCAGCGAGTCCTTCATGAAACTCACTTTCTTTAGCAACCATCTGTTCCAAAAGTTCTCCAGAAGTAACACCCGTATCATCAGATGACTTCTTGTTCATCATTTGTTTAAGTATCTCCTGGAAAGAACTTTGACATAGTAAAACCTAAATAGATTGTTCACACAGCAGCAAGGTAAAATAAGTGAGTTACATGAAGCATCAAATCATTAATGGACTAAAATATTTCAGCAAAGCCATATACCCTCATATCAGAATGGAGAGGAATCCAGCAACGGTAAAAATCATGCAGAAATGGTGAAAAATCGATCGGAAATACAACTGCAGCATATTCCTTTAGATATCTTTCAGCAGAAAATTGAAACTCTGGTTCTAACTGAATCATGTGCAGTATCATTTTACGGATTCCAAGATCTGGTATCTGCACCAATAGAGAATACAATATTTAAAATATAAAACACTGAGTCATGAGCATGGCCAGGAAGGGATCCCTACTGATGGGACTATGGGAGGACCAAACAAGACAAACACACACAATAGAGTACTTTTTCAAGATGTTGACTTGGATCATATTGCCCTCTACGATAAGCAAGAAGTTGAGACAGTTCAAATAGTGGCTGCCCCTCAAGGAAAAGTTCAGCAATCACACACCTGAAGAAGAAAAATGATATTTGCACCTTAGAAAAGTTAGAAGACAAAAATTAACAAGAAAATAGTAATTACGAACATCGTATAACTACCTGAAGAAGTAAAATGACATTTGCACCTTAGAAAAGAAAGAAGACAAAAAATAACAAGAAAACAGTAATTAAGAATGCCATATATACAACACCACAGTAGTTACTGCTTTTCCAAAATAAATCTAGAGAGTTCAGGTTGAACATAAATTTATATAAATATCAACTCAGTAGCAAAATAAACATCAACACTACCTCACCAGAATTACAGCAGCATAATGCCTGGCTGATCATATTAATGTAAATAACAAATATACACAATACTTTTCTCCATTGTTAAAGTCAGTTAATCAAATTTCATGCACAAAAGTATTCCTATTTGCAGCCTGAAATGTTGATAGTTGAAAAACTACAACATTCTCCAAGATTAAGATTTTTGCAGCAAAGAATGCTCACCCAACAGCAAATATATCCATAGATGGCTTTAATGGGGTATCTTGTGGCACCTGCATCTCCCCTCCATGTTCGTAAAACCTCTGAAAGGCCATAGCCCCAAAAAAAAATGAAAGAAAGAAAGAAATAGAGAGATTGAGAGTGAATTAGTAACATAAACGAAAGAAAGAAATAGAGAGATCGAGAGTGAATTAGTAACATAAACGAAAGAAAGAAATAGAGAGAATGAGAGTGAATTAGTAACATAACCATGTTAAGTAAGAACAACTAGTGACCAACAAGATAACACAAGTAGTGGCACACCAGAAGGATTAACATTTTGCCACACTAATTGCATTTTCTTTTTCTTTTCTTTTTTTTGTTTTAAATAAACAACAATGAACAATCCCTGTGCAATAATTTTACAGTACAGGTCAAAATTGTTAACATACAAAAACAAAGCCTACATATTGGCTCTCTAAGATCATGAAAGATTTTAGGTTCACCTCAGTTTCAATTCTTAAGCATATTGATAGACAAAAATTATAAGCATAAGCATCTTTGGTTTAATTGAGTCATCAAGGTCACTCGCTTGATTCACCATTTAAGCCTTACCTGGTAAGCATTACACTTGCATCTTTATACTAAAATTTACATTAATAGAAAAAAGGAGGGAAAACATAGCAATATCATATGCAATAGTTTCACAAGACAACATGTAAAGATCTAACTTCTAACTCGATAATAGAACAAGAGCATCATGGTTGAATCAACAAAATGAAATAAGATATACAACAAAAATAAATCAAATAGCAACAGAAGGAAAAGAAACCAACCTCAGGAGCTAGATAACAGAGTCTTCTTACGCCAATTCGAGGACGTAATCAGCACATTCTCACACTTGATATCACCTACAAAAATGCAAATTTATACAAATAACATCAATGCATTAAGAAAAGATACCACCAGTTAATAGATCCTTCTCAGCTCCACTCTCTCTTCTCTAATTTTCTATGTCTTTGAAGGCTAGGCTTAAATTAAATCAAGACTTACCATGACATACTCCTTTCTCATGGCACTGTTTTACGGCTAAAAGCAACTGCATATAACCCTGACACACCAAAAAAAAAAAAAAAACAGAATAAGAAACAGTTAATTAAAATATAAGAAGACCTGAAAAGCCAACCATTTCTTCTCAACGGGGGTAAGAAAAGGCCGAGTGCTTAATCGATCATGCAGATTATGGAAGAAATATTGCCTCAAAAGATATGCTGCTTTATCTGTTTCTTGCCAAAACTGCAAGCAGACACAGCCACATGAGGAATCTAAACTAGACGGATCTACTGAGAGAGATAAAAAAAAAAAAAAAAAGCAGGAAAAGTAGACAAAGTTCCACACAATTAATCGAACACATCAACATCACCTAATTTATTTGGGTTGGGATGATGAACCCAAACAGATTGAGCAGAAAAAATAAAATATTTACATATATATATATATATATATATATATATATATATTTAGTGGATCAACGGTGACCCATAGGATACAAATACAGGTGGATAATGGTCAAGATTGAGTGTAACCATTAGAAGTCTTAAATTCAATCTTGATCGTTAATCCACTTGTATCTAATAGCTCACATTACTATAAAATTAGAGCTCTCAGATATAAGTGGATCAATAAACAAGATTAAGAGTGTAACTTACACTAGTATAGAATGATCCTAACTCATTTTAGGATGTATGTCATTTTAGGAGAAAGACAGACAAAAAATAAAAATCAGAGAAAGTGAGTGATTTTTTTTAATTTAAATTTTAAATAAAAAATTTTATTTTGTATCTATCTCTCTTAAAATGATATAACCTTATGTCATTTAAAATGACAGATATTTTTCTCATATATATATATATATATATATATATATATGCATAATACATAAAATAAAAACATAGACAAAATTTACACTGACTATGCTAATAGCATTCTTTTCATCCTAAGAAATATGCCTATGTATTTTTCACTTGAATAAGTCTTTGTTTTAGTAGTTTGCGTAAATTTGAACATTCATCTCATTTTTCTTCACTGTTCTTTCCTAAAAAAAAAGCGCAAATTAGCACAAGTATTTTCAGCATCCAAACAGAGCATGAAAATTCCCTCAAACTACACACTACAGTACATAAACCCAAAACAATGTCTCTTTCAAATTGAACCGTATCTATTCTCCTTTTGTTACGTCAAAGTTAAGAACATTAAGCTCTTCAAATCAAATAGACTCAGCATTCAGCAACAGAAACACGACGCAAGCACTAAATTCAAAATCTCAAAAAAATAAAATATTGGGTTCATCATGTCGGTACGAGGAAGCCGATATGAGTTTGTGGTGAAATGTGAAAAAATATTGGGACACCCGAGTTAAAGTTATTACTTTTCGAAGTTTATGGTCAAAATTTTGAGTTTGTGGTGAGTCACACGCTTGTGTGGAGCACGACTTAACACAAGTGGCTTAGTCATGCCTATCTGGGTCACGTGTCTACGTCAGGCATGATCGGTTGTTATAGATCCGTAAATTAGTTTCAAAATGTTATATTTTGTAATTTCTTATTTAAATAATATTTCTTTTTGCCTCAATTTTTTGTGAGTTTTTTTTATAATTTTATACTAGGTTTATTGTTTATCGTATTAGATTATTTTACTCACTTTTTTTTTTTTGTCTACCTTACTTACTTATCTTTAATATCATTGGATCAGAATCTCTAAAGGGGATATAAAAAATGAGATTCTATTTTAATGGTATTGAATATTAGTACGTAAGATATAAAGTATATGAAGTATTGAAGTCCATATTTTTTTCTTTCTCTTTATTCTCTTTACATGGATCTATATGGATCACATATGTTTTTATGTATATATAGGAGATAAATTTATTTCTTATAATATAATATAAAATACATTAAAACCTTTTATACTATTCAGATTTTGGTTTTTCATAAACTGATTAATTGATCACATAATCGAGAAAAATATATAAACACAAATTGAGAAATAAATCTGAGGTCCGTGCCTTTGCACTGAGAACATCCTAAGATGAAGCTGGGACTTCAATGTGTTGAGTTGCTGTATTCAGTATTAGTGTCAGTTTAATTGATGGCCTTTGTTTGTTACCTGCAAAGTGCTGACAAAAGAAGAAACTATAATTAATAAGTGTATTGAAAGAAAATGGTCTTGAAGGCCGTAGGCATGTGAGGATGAAAACAAAGTTTTCAAAGCGGAATTACATATATCATATCAAGAAACATGTTTTAGGACATAGATGTTACCTTGTTTGCTTTCCAAAACTTGAAGATGATCAAAGTGAGGCTTGAAGATACAAGCCCTCTAATGTTGATCCACACCACCCACGTCAAGATGCAAGAACTCTTTCTTGAAGAACCACCAATTGATCACCACAAAGAGGCTTGCTATGCGCTCAATAGGTGAAGGATGAGGTAAGGTGAATGTGTTTAGAAGAGTGATATTTTCAGCAAGAAAACATCACAAAAATGGCGCATAGAATGGAGTAGAATTGGCTAGGTGTTTTTTGAAAAACCCTAAGGAGAACCTACCCTAGTTGGCGCACAAGAGTGTGATGAGAGAGTCATGATGCAATCAGATTTTTCACTTAAAAAACTGATTGAGGTGGCGCACAAAGAGGGAGAAAAAGGTGGAGTTGTTGCAACCTTTTGAATCCTCATGAGACTAGGTCTTAACCTAGTCAAAATTCTGATCTAATGGCCATCCATATGTGTGCCCCCTTCAGCCCCAGAAACGGTCTATATACGTTGAGCAGTTGCATTCAAATTTGAACCAACTCACTCACTGATTCTTTCAACATACCAAATCTGATTGGAGCTTATTTGGTTGACTAGATGACACTTATAATCACACCAAATCAGCGCCCTAAACAGCCCTTGGTGATCTCCAAAGATCTCCTCTTGATACAAGGGATTTGTTCCAACAAGATCTTATCTTATCCTTTTGTTATGAAACAACATTTCATAGCCAATTCAAATTCAAATTCAAACATTTAAATTCAAACGTTCAAACATTTAAATTCAAAATTCAAATTCTAAATTTAAATTCTAAATTCAAAATTCAAAATTCAAATTTCAAATTTCAAATTTCAATTCAAAATTCAAATTTCAAATTCAAAATTCAAAATTTAAACATTTGATAATTAATTTAACTAATTAAATTAATTAGTAATGTCTTGGACCATCCAAGCCCATTACATGATCCATGCGCCCTTTTCCTTTTTAGGTGGGCTTCCAAACTTCTTCTTGGGCTAACAACCATTATTAGGCCCAATACCTTTAATGCTAGATCATCATGATAATAAGGTGTTAGTGTGTGACCCATTAGGTCCAACATAGCCACTGACATAAATGGGCTCGGGCCCAAAAAGCCCACAACTCATTTAATGACAACACAGAGCACTAGCAATGCTTTGTTGCCCCAGAACTAGTTAGATTAATGACTTGATCATCCTATTATACATATTTGGTTACCGTACATATTTCCTTTCATCTCGGTTAAATTCCCATTAAACCTAGGGTAAGGAAATGTAACCCTTGCGGTTTAGGGTAAGCTTTATTCGAAATAGGGAATCTTCAATTTACTGACTCTAAAGGAAGATCATCTCATGATCTCTTTTACTATGCATAGATTCCCGAGTCCCAGTAAATGTCATCCCGATTTCTCTGGTTTACAGATAACCTAATCTCTCACAGAGATTTGACGAATTCCTTCAGCTTATCACCCTAGTCCTGTGCTCTTTCAGGACAAGCCCAACAGTGTACCTATGAGTCTCCATGTTTCAGGCAGACGAGGTATACAATCAAAGCATGCCTTCTAGAACATAGTCTAGGTAATAACTTCTGGTCTAAGGAAAGACATACCCAAATATAAAGAGACTACTCTAATGATACTATCTGTGAGATTTCCTCATAGAGTCTCTTTGTGGGTCTGTTCAGTGCGAGCTATACCCTTATAGGTCCACCCACGACTTTAGCTAAGACATCTCCATATCTGTAGCACATGAGGTCTTTACCTTGTATCCAAATACAAGTAGATAAGTCGTGCTAGTCTTACCCGAGATCACTGATCTCCATTCTCAGTGTCTCTAGACTAGGAACATAAAATTAGGAATAAAAGTGCGGTATCCTTGAATTCTCATGATCGTGATCTCATCACAAATACTCAAGAGATACATGTTCTATTCCAAGGGATTTATTCAGTTATTCAATCAAAATATTAACAATAATATTGAGACAAAATATGAAACAAGATAAATAGTACTTTTATTTATTTGCGACAATATAAAAGGTTCACATATGTCCTAATCTAATCAAAAGATTGTCTCTAGGACATCCATATACTAACAAGCTCCCACTTGGCCTAGAGCCAATCTGACCTTGCCTTGTGACCTTGTGGTCACATGTTCTAATGTTCTATATAGCAAAAAAATTTTTTTTATCAAAAATAATTAAATTGCTAGATCATCATCACATTATATTTGAACTTACGCAATCAAAATTCAAACTTGGAGTTGGAAGTGTGCTTCGAGTCCCTCAGCAACAGCGACCCTGGATCCATAAGCATGGCGACAACGGAGATGGCAAACATCCAATTTCCATTAAGATAGTTTTGGGAGACAAGTAAGTGTATTATTCTCTGTTCAACTTTGAATTAAAACTTGAATTTATTTGCAATATAGATTTAAACCTTAATTATTCCAATTGAGGACATTATTCACACATACAAAGTCCTTCAATATTTATGTAATTTAAACCCCGATATTTTTTGTTTGTTATATAAATCTTTTGCTTCATTTTATTGCTTTATGTATGATCAATCTCTTCAATAAACCATATATATATATATATATATATAATAATAATGAAACCACAGTAGACTCATTTAAAATAAAATGAAAAGAAACACAGTTACAGTTGTGAGGAACATGCCTCACGTATTTGAGCTCAATATACCCACAGGTCCATATATAGCGAACATGCACAGACAACTGTGATATACGGAATTCCACATACACACATAACAAATGAGTGAATTAGAATTAATGAAAATTAAATGAGCTTTGGCCAACCAATCAAATACATAGAACCTGGATTCACCAACCAGTTGAAATTCTACAAGGTTACAACTAATAGGCTTACACTTTATATAGTGTTCATGAAACATTAAATTATTAAGTAATAATAAAATATTATATTCATGGTGTTAATTTTAATTATTCTGACAAATGAATTAATCAAAATTAATGAAAATTAAATGATTTATTAAACAAAAGCAAATGGTACAATTTGCTAAATTATGCCAACCAACAAAATTTAAATGAGGGTTGGCCAACCAAACAAAATTATAGAACCTAGATTCACCATCAAGATAGTATTCATTCTTTTAAATTTGGCTTGATCTGTTTCAATTACCCATTCATATAAATTTTAGTTGTTTTGACAATTGATTATTTAATAAAAATGAATGAAAATTAAATGATCTACTAAACAAAAGCGAATAGTACAATTTGCTAAATTACACCTACCAAAAAAATTTAAAAGGTATGGTCAACCAATCAAATATATAGAACCTAGATTCACCAACCGAATAAGATTCATTCTCTAATTACATGCGGCTCGATCTATTTGAATTCTATAAGGCTAAAAATGAAAGTGGACACAGAAACATGAAATATTAAAAGGAAGATAGTTTTAAATATATTTCCTTTTAATTATATTATTTTTATATTTTCTACTTAAATTGATTATGCAAATCTCCTTTATAATTTTAAATAGTTTTTATTTACATTATTTAAAGCTTACCTACATTTAATTTAATATTTTAATTTGGTTTTCAATATTAATTTACAATGCATTAATCATGGGGAGGCACGCAAGAATGCGCGAAAATAAAAATAAAAATACATAACTTACATTTTTTTCATTACTCATACAATATATTATATGAAATAACACCTACTGCAGTAAGATGCTATATTTTAGTTATTCAATCATAAAAGTTACCAAAGTAATGGAGTATTAAAATCAACATTATCTTAAAAAGAAATTGAATGGTGTTCATATAATTTAAATAAAAAATAAAAAATATATAAGATTTTTATTTTAATACACTGTTAACTTAAAAATATTTAAACTTTTAAAGGATATAAAATACAAGTAGAAAATTATTTAAGTGGAAAATCTAAGAAGAATGTATTAAAAAATAATATGTGGCATTTTTGAAGGATGAATATATTAAGAGATTTAACTGCAATAATTGGTTTTCATATACTTCATTAATTAATACCAACATGTATTCCTATTGTAATTTTATTTTTAAATTTAGGTAAGTTATAAACAATATAAATGAAAAATAAGTAGAAAACTATTCTAAAAAGAACATCTGTAGAAATAATGTGTGGCAATTTTTAAGGAAGAATATATTAAGAGATTTAACTACTACAAAAAATAAAATAAAATCTAATATATAAAAAGAATTCATCCCCCGTAAAACATGTTTTCATTACAAGCACTTAATATTTCTACCAACATAAATTCCATTTCTTTAACCCTCGCCCTGCATGTATACATTTCATTGATTGAATCGAAACTAATCTAAATTTGTCTGTTGCCATAATTTAGTAAATTATTTCATTTGATTAGTTTAGTAAATTACTTAATATTTCATTAACTCTCATTAAATCATTTTCCTCAATAATTAAAACTATCATAATTGAATGCTTAATTTCTTGATTATGAAAATAATATTCTATTATTATTTCATTATTTTACAATACATGGCACCATATATAATGTGTAAGCCCCTCTGTTGTAAAGCACTCTTTACGGATATGAGTAGTCATTTTTGTAAGATGATATGGGAGCTCTAGGAGGGGTTTTGGGCTCATTATTTTTCCCTTTTTTAGCTAATTTCTTCTGTTTGTTCTACATTTTTTTTTTCTTTTATTTTCTATCTCCTCTTATAATTTTTCTTGTATTTTCAATTAGATCTGTCATTTTCCTTCATATTTTATGTTTCTTTCTTTCATTTTCTCTATAATAATGTTTCAAATTTCCCGTTCCCTCAATTGCAATTTTTTGTCTCATGAGGTCTCCTTTATTTATCAAAGTCTGCACAAGTATGATCTCCAAAGCTACCGATTCTGTTTCAAACTTTGAAGACAACATGGAGAGGAAAAAGGATATTGTGCATTCTTGGCTATCATCACTCAAAAAGTGCACATCAAGATGAGCGGTTTGGAGAAATAGAGAGATTATACAACATATGTTTCAGTAGTCATGTTAGCAATATCAAGAAGGATCCGTGACTTCTGAATTGTTGACATGACTATTGAAACATGATGTTTTAAAATCTCCCCATTCCTCTGAAATTTTTCTTAAATTGATTTGAATCGTTGGATCTATTTTTTTAAATGATTCAATTTGATCGCCAAGGATCCAACTGCAACTTTCTGTTGCCTCTCCATGTTGTTTTTAATTGAAGTTAAGTAGATTCGATAGTTTTGGAGTTCATGTATGCGCAAATATTGATCAACAGAGAAGAAGAGATTGAGTAATGAAATGTCGATGGATGTCAAGGAGTGACGGAGCCACCGTTGCGAAACCAAGATGAGACAAGATCGAAGGGAGGAGCTTCGAGAAGAACGAGTCCCTCAGTGGCGGCAACCCTGAATCCATAGAGCATGGCAACAACGGAGATGGCAAACATCCAATTTCCATTGAGATAGTTTTGGGAGACAAATAAGTAAATTATTCTCTGTTCAACTTTGAATTAAAACTTGAATTTTTTTGCAATAAGATTTAAACCTTAATTATTCCAATCGACGACATTCTCCACACATACAAAGTCCTTCAGTATTTATTGTCGTTAAGATGTAATTTAATTCCCGATCTTTTTTGTTCGTTATAAAAATCTTTTGCTTCATTTTGTTGCTTTATGTAAAATCCATCTCTTCAAAAAACCAAATATTTATATAATAATAATAATAATAAGAGGCAGGATTCTTTGACACTGGTGTCAAATTTGAAATTTGACACTTCATCTGAGAGCCGTTAGATCAAAAAAGATCAATGGTGTCACATGCTTACAAATCAGAGTCGTTGATCTTTTTTGATCTAATGGCTCTCATATGAGGTGTCAAATTTTAAATTTGACACTAGTGTCAAAGGATCCTACCTCTAATAATAATAATAATAATAATAATGAAACCACAGTAGACTGATTTAAATAAAATGAAAAGAGATACAGTTACAGTTCTAAGAAAGGAGTCACGTATTTGAGCTTAATACACCCAAAGGTTCATAGCAAACAAGCACACACAGCTTTGATATACAAAATTCCACATACACACTCATAACAAATGAGTGAATTAGAATTAATGAAAATTAAATGGTTTACTATACAAAAGCAAACGGTACAATTTACTAAATTATGCCAACCAAAAAAATTTAAATGAACTTTGGCCAACCAATCAAATAGATAGAACTTGGATTCACCAACCAGATAAGATTCAATCTCTTATATTCAGCTTGATTAGTTGAAATTCTACAAGGTTACAAATAACAGACTTACACTTTATATAGTGTTCACGAAACATTAAATTATTAAGTAATTATAAAATATTATTTTCATGATGCTAATTTTAATTATCCTGACAAATGAATTAATCAAAATTAATGAAAATTAAATGATTTACTAAGCAAAAGCAAATGGTACAATTTGCTAAATTATGCCAACCAACAAAGTTTAAATGAGGGTTGGCCAACCAAACAAAATTATAGAACCTAGATTCACCAACAAGATAGTATTCATTCTTTTAAATTTGGCTTGATCTGTTTCATTTACACATTATATAAAGTATTCATGAAACATTAAATTATAAAGTAAAAATAAAATATTATTTTCCTAATGCTAATTTGAATTGTTCTAACAAATGATTTAATAAAAATGAATGAAAATTAAATGATCTACTAAACAAAAGCGAATAGTACAATTTGCTAATTTACACCTACCAAAAAAATTTGAATAAGGTATGGTCAACCAATCAAATATATAGAACCTAAATTCACCAACCGAATAAGATTCATTCTCTAATTAAATGCGGCGCGATCTATTTGAATTCTATAAGGCTATAGATGAAAGTGGACACAGAAACATGAAATATTAATAGGAAGATTGTTTTAAATATATTTCCTTTTAATTATATTATTTTTAGTCCATGAACACTGCGGGTGCATTGGTGTGTCCAAACGGAATCACCAAATACTCATAGTGACCGTATCTTGAACGAAATGCGGTCTTGGGAACATCCTCCGGCTTAACCCGAATCTGATGGTATCCGGACCGGAGATCAATCTTCGAGTACACGCAAGCACCCTTAAGTTGATCCAACATATCATCAATACGAGGAATGAGATACTTGTTCTTGATTGTCACCTTGTTCAACTGTCTGTAATCGGTGCACAATCACATGGTCCCATCTTTCCTTTTCACAAAAATGACCGATGCTCCCCATGGAGACACACTCGGTCGAATGAAGTCTTTCGCCGAAAGATCCTCAATATGCTTCTTCAGCTCTGCCAACTCTGGTGGAGACATATGAAATGGAGCTAATGAAATAGGCCCCACACCAGGCAATAAATCAATGAAGAACTCTATCTCCCTCTGTGGCGGAAACTCAGGAATCTCCTTAGGAAACACCTCGAGAAATTCTCCCACCACAGGAATGCCAGTGATATCCTCTTGTGTCCCACTCACCAAACCTCCCAACATGACATATCCAAATGCCCCTGCTCTCAAGGCTCTCCTAGCCTGCAGCATTGAAATATAAGGCGAGGAACTGGCTGTGGAATCATACGGAGACATCACCACTCGCTTTGCACAACAATCAATCATCACACAATTCTTGGACAACCAATCCATGCCAATGATTATCTACAAATTAGCCATCGACAATCCAATCAGATCAACCGAAAACTCACGGTCGTCCTATTGAAACACGACATCGCGATGTACATTGGAGGTATCAACCTTTTCTCCTGTGGCGATAGTCACCCGCAACGGTGGAGAAAGCACAGCAATGGGTAACTCAAGCCCTACAGCAATCGGGATTGCTATAAAAGAATGCGTAGCCCCGGAATCAAATAACACATCAACAACATATCCACCAATAGAAACGGTACCTTTCACAAGGTTCGGAGCTCGGTCCGACTACTGTCGATCCAAAGTATAAACACAGCCAGTGGCAGGTGGCACCACAGGTACCGCTATAGGTGCAATAAGAATCATCTGCAATGGAATCGCCTAAATCGCAGCAGCTCTCGCAGTAGACGACAGAAAATCTCTAGCATAGTGGCCTTCCTTGCCACAGTGAAAGCAAATGACCTGGACGGCAGCACACGGCCCCACGTAGAATCTCCCACGATCGGTACATCTGGGAGTAGGAGGTCTAGTTGAACTCCCCTGCGTAGAAGTCCTCTTGAATTGGCTTGGCGCCTGCCTAGCAGCCAACTACTTTCTCTTTCCTTTTTCACCAAACTTCCTATCCTTCCAGGAAGTGGAACTACTGGTTCCCTTTACCTCAGCTACTTTGGCCCTCTTGGCCTTGCTCATAATACAGACATCCTAGATGTCACGACACTGCTGAATCAACGTGCCGAAGTCTCTAGATGCAGCTCTAGCAATCTTGTCTGCAATCTCCTCATTAAGTCCCCTACGGAACTTAGCAGCCAAAAGGTCAGCGTAGGCATATCAATGCGAAAATATGCATATTTGACTAGTTCATTGAACCTAGCCAAATACTCGTCAACCGTCAACGAGCCCTGCACCAACACGTTGAACTCCCCTTATTTCTGCTTCTGCGCGTCGTAGGGAAAATAACTCCCAAGAAACAGGTCCTCAAAGAATGGCCATGTAATCACATGACCCTGCATCTCATAAGCTCGAGAGGTGTTCGTCCATCACTTATGTGTGTCTCCCTCCAGCATATAGGTGGCAAACATTAGCTTCTAGGGGTTTGTACTCTGCATCACCCTAAATATCTTTTCCAGGGTCTGAAGCCATCTAGCAGCATTAATAGGATCATAAGATCCATCAAAATAAGGTGACTTATGCTTGCGGAAAGCATTCAGCCGACGGTCGATCGTACCTCTGTCCTTTGCGGGCTCATGGTAAGGCTGCATCATCCCAGAGAGATGACTAACACCCTTCATATGACTAAGACTCTCATCCTGATGACTGGGTGGAGGCGATGGTGCTGGTGGTGTTGAAGGTGGTGGCGGAGGATACTGGCCACCAACAGGACCAGTCCTAATCTCTTCCAACATGACCCTCATCATGGTCATGTTCCCCAAGCGATTTGCCTCCAGTACATCTTCTGTGGCTTTCCTGTTCGCCTCTCTGACGGTGTCCAGCATAGCCTGGTTAGCCACTCTCATGGCCTCCTGGTTGGCTTGTTGAGCCGCCTGCATCTCAGCTAATGCAGCCAGGACCGGGTCAGGCTCTCTAGTCTCTCGGTCCCTCCGAGGTAGTACAATGACTCTGCACATGTTACACAAAGAATGAGTTGATCAGGCCCACCCAATATGGTCACGCATGCATCATCATAGTAAAACCCAAAAGAAACTCACAAGACAAAACACACAGCAAAACATCCTAAGTTATTGCAATACATACATGCTTTTTCCCTAGAAAGTGCTCTGATACCATAAAATGTAACACCTCGCGTATACCTGGATTGTTATCATATTACCATATTAAGCTGCACTTAATTAAAATGCGGAAACTAACTTTTTCTTTTCAATTATGACGTCATTAATATTAACCAAGTTGATTACTTAATCCATTTTCCATATAATGCCTGTATGTAAATTGCAATTAAACAACTAACTGGAATACCTCATATATAAATGTGTTTCTAGTCACAGAATTACAACACGTAGATCGGACGATATCCTGATAATTTATACAACTCAAGCTAAAAGCATAAATAACATCAACGTGGCATGGATAACCCCCATGCTCACCAAATAAGGAAACAAAGCCCAAGACAGTCTCAGCTCAATAATCAATATAATGACAATATAACATAAATCAGCATCCAATCATAACAGTATAATCAGCATGCATCAGTCAACTAAACTCTGGACTCCTACCGCCCGAGGTATCAATCCCCGAGGTACCTGAACCTGAAAATATGCCCAAACGTAGGGTGAGATCTCTAAAAAAAATCTCAGTAAGACAAGGGGTCCTCAAGGATCTCTCCACCCCAAGCTCACTTACATATGCAGTATAATTTCGAAAGCAGTAAAACAATATAAGTTTCAAAATTTGTGCAATGCAGCATATAATCATGTCATGTGTGTCAAAATCCTACTGGCCAAAGAACATGCAGGAATTACATACGTCTACAACCTACAATCAGTGCAAGACGCTACTTGCACCCACCCACAGAATCACCATCTTGTATGACACTATATACTCAGACTTACCGTCTAGGTAGAACAACACATACATATTATAAGGCACTTGCACTTAACAATTCAATAGCATTTCAAATATCAATACATGAAAACACATCATGCATAAAAACCATCCTTCCATGAGGTATGGTAGAACCAACAATGGCAAAACCGAGGATACAGAGGCTTACCTCTCAAGCTAACAATCCAATTAAGAGTCCTCACTAGCCCAAGGTCGCCTAATAGCACCCTCACAGTCTGTTTATAGCATAAATAATCATCATTATTCATAGCCCAACGTTTTACTAAGTGATTAAGACTTTCCAACTTGTTTTAAGTGATTTTAAGCTAATTCTGCAAGAGGTATTCGAATACTCCTCGATGAGTATTCGAATATTCCATGTCTCCAGAAAGTATCTGAATACTTTCACTAAAATATTCGAATACCACATGGTATCCAAATACTTTCATCATACTATCTGAATACTTTTCTTCCCAGAAAAGTATCCTAATACTCCTTCAAGAGTATTCGATTACCTGTTAATGAGTATTCAAATACTACACAAAAAATATGTGAATACTTATCAGACAAAATGTAGAAACTCGAGCAGTTTACTACATAATTCTGTTTTTACGGGTCCAAATGCGATTGGGAGTCCAATAACTTGACAAACAGAAGTTCTTTAACACATTTTACACATGGTTCATCAATCTTTAAGTTGAATGATCAAAGTTTCCCTTTTTAATGGATTAATCAAGCTAAAACCATGAATATACAAGGGAGGTGATCGTGGTATACCTCAAGCTTCAAAAAATCAGAAAATGACACTGCCTTGGAGCTTCCAAATCAGTCCCAAGGTTCTTACTTTCAACGACCACGAAAATGCACCACAAGCATGGTCCTTTATACCAAAAGGTGGCTTCTTGAAGCACTAAATGCCAAGAAAATGGTTTCCCCCAACCAAATTCAGAAACACAGCCCTTAAACCCCAACAAACAGCAGCTTACCCACTCAGAAACTGGTCTTTCTCCCACCCCCAGGTTGCTCTCAAGTGTCTATGAAGCTAGAAGTGAAGAATCCATCATAAAATTGATGTCTTGAGGGATTCTATGGAGGAATGAGCAACAATTTGGTTAAGAAGAAGAGGGACATCAACTGAGTATCAGCCAACTCACGTAGGAGGCAATAGGAATTAACCTAGGTCTTTGTGCCACCCTCTATTTATAGTCGCATTAAGTTTAATCACATTGTATTAGCACTAATAGCTACACTTATCATTTTAATCCCAAACTTGAGATTCTAAACCTAGCCATTTTTCTAGGATTTTTCATATTTTTATTATATTTTTCGCAGCACTTTGTCGATACGCGCTTTTTACGTAGCCTGTATCAGTCCTGATGCCAGTTCTCATTATTTTGACTTCAAACTTTGTATTCTAGTCTTAAATATTATTCTAGTGATATATACATACTTTTCATAATTTTCTGAGAAACTTCATCGGTACGCACTTATACTATGAAGCAGAATCAGTATCTGCACTTTTCGTCAGAAAAGCGACTTTCATCATTGTTAATCACTTACTATAATTATTTAAGCCTTCTTATAAATATTAGGGTCAATTATGGAATTATTTCCTAAAATTCATATTTAAATTAATTAAATTCTTAAATTAACGGTGCAGGTTCTTACACCTCCTGATCAGCTTGTCTAGCCGCCTGCATCCTAGCTAATGCAGTCGGGATAGGATCAAACTGTCCCTCGCTCGTCTCCCAAGTTATCCTAGGAGGTGCTATAACTCTACACATGTTACACAAATGACGAGTTGATTAAGTCCATACAATGTGTTAACACAAGCATTATCATAGCAAGACCTAACAGAAACTCACAAGACAACTTAGACTACCAAGGCATCTTAGGTTATTGCAATACATATAGGCTTTTTCCCTAGAAAGTGCTCTGATACCATAAAATGTAATATCCTGTGTGCACCCGGTGTATTAAACATATAAATGGTAATAAGCGCAGCTCAATAAATGCGGAAGCTCAATTTTTTCAATTATGAACCTTATCATATTAATTAAGTGGATTTACTCATTTTTTTTCAAAAAAATCGCCTGTATGTATATTGCAATAAATAATTAAACTGAATAACCTCATAATATAAATTATGTATCAAGTCATAGAACTACAACACGTAGACCAGACAATGTCTTGATACAATCATACAACTCAGTCTGAAATAACACAACTTATACCAATGTGGCATGGACAACCCCCATGCTCACCAAATAAAACAAATAGTCAAATCATGTCTCATGTACAATAGCTATATAATAATAATAAGGCATAATCATATCCAAATATGACAAGAAAGAAGCATGCATAATGCCAGCTCAACTCCAGCCTCCTGCCACCAGAAATCTCAGTCTCAAGAACACCTGTACCTGAAAATGTGCCCCACATGGGGTGAGATCTCTAACAAAAAATCTCAGTAAGACAAGGGGTCCTCAAGGATCTCTCCACCCCTAGCTCACTTACATGTGCAATATAAGTTCAAAAATGATAACAATAGTATAATGGCAAAATCTGTGCAATGCAGCATATGTCCATGTCATGTATGTATGCATCCTACTGGCCAGAGAACAAAACGTAGGTATTATGTACGTCTACAACCCATAGTACAAGTAGTCAACCATGTACCTCACATACGGAGTTATCGTCTTGCATGTGGCTCGACATGCGCAGAGATTACCGTATCGTGTGGAATACCCCACATACATATACATATGGAAAAAGCATTATAATAATAATCCAGCTCAACAACACATTCAATATTCATCATGTAAACATATATATTTTCAGAAAAACACATCATGCATATAAACCATCCCTCCATGAGGTTTGGTGGAACCATGAATAGGTAAAACTGAGGACACGAAACCTTACTTGAAATGCCAAAATCCTTATCCAAAGATTCATTATACCCAGATACACCAACAGTCACACAATCCGACAGTTGCAATCTGTTTTATATCAAGAATATTATTAATATTCAGAATCCCAAATTTCATATCAATTGAGCAATGTTTTTTTTCGTTTAGTGACTCAAGTCCCTTCTAAACCATAACTATAGCGTATTAACCCTCACTAATATTTGTATTTATACTTTCCAACAATAGCACTAACTTCCTAGGGTACCATACCCTAATTGGGACTTTTCCATGCATCAGAACTGGTTTCTGGTCTTTTTGACAAAGGATAATCGAATACCACGCGGACGGAACACGAAAACTGCATATTTTTCTGCATAATCCGCCAGTTCCATGGCTTCCAAGGGTCCAAGGTCCAATATTTCTTCAGACAGAAGTTCAAACCATATGCTTAAACATAACTATACCATATTTTACATGATTCATTAAGGGTGTGCATGACAACCATTCTATTTCCTGACACTATTTCTAAAAAGAAATAATTGTTTTCTATTTCTCTGTCTTGGAACAATTTCTGAGGAAAAAATGTGTTTGATAACATATTTTATTTTTATTCCGAGAATAAGAATTGTGTTTGATAACACAACAAAGAGTATAACAAATTTTTTTTCCTATTAAGCATAATTTTTTTTCGGATCATCATTTTCCTTTCATATGTGTAGTGGTGGTGGTGGCAGTGGCAGCGGTTGTGGTGGTGGTGGCAGTGGCATGGTGATGGTAGGGGTGGTGGTGATTGCAGTGGCTGCGGCGATGGTGGTGGTAATGGTGGGGATGGTGGTGGCGACGGTAGTGGTGGCGATGATTGTAATGGCATAGTGGTGGTGGTGATGGCAGTGGCTGCGACGATGGTGGTGGTAGTTGGTGACAGTGGTGGTAATGGTATGGAGGTGGCAGTGGCGGTGACGGCAGTTGCTACGACGGTGGTGGTGGTGGTTGGAGATGGTGGTAGTGATGGTGGTGGTGGTGGTGGTGGTGGTGGTGGTAGGGGTGGCGATGGTTGTGGCACGGTGGTGGTGGCGATGGCATGATAATGGTAGTAGTGATGGTAGAGGTGATGGAATGGTGGTGGTGGTGACGGTGACGTGCGCTGTCGAACCCACGCAAATTACCGAGCTTCGAGTTTGTAGTGATATGGCAACTCGGATCGTCTCCCTAAGAACCTGCTAGAATTCAAAAACGCTCTTGTAAAATAAAATATAAAAGGAAGGGGGATTTTGTTGATATGGAATTTAAATAAAAATAGATTTAAAATTTGAATTTAAAAATTAGAATTAAAAAGCAATCAACCTAAGGAATCAGGATTCATTAATTTATTTCGTCATTGGATAAAAAGATATAATTATCAATTCGTGATTAACCCCAATCGAATTAGGAGTCCTCAAATTCAATTGGAAACCCTCTCTAGACTATCGCCTAGTGTTTGGTTGAATAAAGTATCTCAACTATGCGATCAAAGTAGTTTTGATCTGTTCAACTTATGTTCATCGGGTAAATTAATCTGACCATTAAATCTAATGATCAATTTTCCCTTAGAAAATGCAATCGCATTATTCAGTTTGAATATCTACAATCGCATGATATTCAACTCGAATTGGGAAAAAATGAAATTGAATTAAAAAGTTAAAAACATACCCTCTGAAATAAATTAACGAACCTTTAACCTTAGATTGATTAAAGGAGTTTAGCCTAGCATCGCGAGGTTAAACATCATTCAAAATAAAATAAGAAAAGAAGAAGAAGATGAAAAGAAAGAGTGCAGAATTTCGATAAAGAAAACTTAAAATAATTGTTCAATACCAAAATCTGACTGCCGAAGGGTTTCCTAATGTTTCCCTTAAATAACCCACATTCAGAGTGGATTAGGGTTCCAACACTTCGGCCCATACATAAAATGAAAACTGATTGAAATATAATAAAACATTAAAACATGGCCTTGGGCCCTAAACACATTGGGTTCTAATTTAATTTATAAGTCCAAACGTGAAAATAAAATTCCAACAAAAACACGTCATCTTGGGCTCAGGTTTCGACCATCTTCCCATCCGAATTGGGCTTGATAAGCTAAAATAGAAATTGTAACCCTTTCTGTTAGCTGCAAAACGCAACAAGAACAGAGTTAATTGAACATCTGTAGAGTGAGATATGGCCAAAATACGAAAGTAGTGTAAATTTGGAAAATTCTCACGGAAATCAATTAAACTCAATCAAAATCAAGAATTCTATTTTGACCCAAAAGACCTTTATTTAATTCAAATAAATCCAAAAAATACCAACCAAAAGTAATAAATAAGTGTAACAAAATATGTGTTATCAAATTTCCCCACACTTATCTTTTTGCACTCCTAGGCAAAAACTAAAATAGAAAGCAAAGACTAAGATCAACCAATCCCTTCTAACAATTATCAAGCATACAGAAAATATACAAAGATCACAAGTCTTCAACAAATAAATCAATTAGGACATAAATTCCCTAATCTCAAATCATAAGACCTGTTAATTTCAACTGTACATGCCAATTACAAATAATGGTTCCTCACATAATGCTCTCAATATTTCTCTCTCAAGTGTATCAGGTAATCAATGTATCACTCAAATCTACTCAAGAAAATCATCCTACCATAGGCTTGCTCAAATTCTACTTCTCCACTGCTACTAACACATCCATGCACAAATCAAGAGGGCTTTATGCAGGGTTGTAATGAGGCTGAGATGAAGGTATGGATGAAATATGGAAAAGAAGGTTAAACACCCCAGAAATCTACAAGAGCAAAAGTTAAGAACTACACTAAGAAAATAAAACAAAGATAATGAAAAGATAGAAATAAACACATATTTTTTTGATTTGTGATTTTTTTTTTTAAATGTAAACCACATAGCAGAAAAGAATCAGATGGTCACCCCCCCGGCTTTTTAACCCTTTTACCCCTTATTAAATAAAAAATAACTATTTTTCCCTTGTACCAAAACTATACATCAGTCTGCCCCTGTTTAATCGATTACACGATGGAAGTAATCGATTAAGTGTCTAAAATTTAGTTAATCGATTAAGTAATCGATTAAATTGCAATTTTTTTATCTTATACTATGGCTCTTCTTATTAGAGCTGCTAATATTGTCTTTGTCTGCAACTTTTAATTCTTTTGAATCCTTTAAAGTGCCACTCCAACCTCAATTCCACCTTCTTTGTGTGTACAATCATAGAGAGAAACTGATCCGGATGAATCAATAGCTCAAAATTCTCCCATTTCAATAGCTTTTGCTACATCAATCTTTCAGCATTTCTCAAAGGATCACTCTTCAAATATCTAACTCCCATTTCCATAGCTTTTGCTACATCAATCTTTCTTTTTCTTCCACTAGTTCACTTTTCTTCATTGCCATAATGCAAGTGGCTAGACAATTCCCAAAGTACGTTGAAGGAAAAGAAAGTTATGGACGATCTTGACAATCTGCGAAACGTCAAGTAGCAGAGTTGGTCTTTTGCAACACAATCACCTTTGCTCTGCTCTGATTTGATCATACAAACCCAAACCAAGGAGCTTGTTCTAGTTTCACACTACAGAAAATTATTAACTTGATGATGTAAACGCAACCTTTTTTAACTTGAACCTAATAGAAAAATTATTACTTTTACAAAAAGCTGGGCAACTCTAAATCCACGTGTTTGCAGAAATATTTTTCCTTCACTGCAAACGCAATCATCATAAACGATTACCATTGAAGGAGGGGAAAATGGTTGCCTCCTGGTTCGTTGCTACTTTGGGGCACATTTCTTATTAATGAGATGAGGTCTACGCCTATATATTTATGGTGCGTTCCAATGTTTCATTGCAATGGATAATGTCTCCTTTGGGGTATTGCGGCTCAGGGTGGCACAAATGTCTGCTAAAAAAGTGTATCTGCTGAAGGGATATTTGACAATATTTATAAGCACAGGGTAATCCACATAGGGGAGCACCAATAGTTTTAAACATGATAATAAATTCACCACTTGAAGTCTGAAAGCCACTTCCAAGAAAGGTAGCAGTGATGACATGTGCTTCTCCACCACCCCCGGATGTGCTTTTCAAGATGGAAGAATTATGATTCATTGCAACTAATTCATATGGTTTGATAGAAACTTATGGTCCAAAAAGTCACAGTTTAATCGATTAGGTAATCGGTTAACTAAATTTTAGACACTTAATCGATTACTTCCCTCATTTAATCGATTCAACAGGGACAAATTGGTGTATAGTTTTGGTATGGGGACAAAATGGGTATTTTTTATTTAATAAGGGGAAAAAAGGTCAAATAGCCGTCACCCCCCACACTTAAACTTGTGCACGTCTCGGGCAAACCCCCACACTTAAACACAACATCAAAGTGAAACCAATGCTCAGTAAATCTCCAGGGTGTGGAATTAATTGGTTTTTCACTTAGGCTAGTAATGTGGCTTAAGAAACAAAGGATATAAAAGCACAAAGGGGCTCACCAAAGGATAATAATGTAAGGGATGACTATCTGGCTAAAGTGGGTAAAGAAAGAAATGAATGCCTCAATCATATTCATGCATACAAGTGAAAAATGCAGTTTCAAAAAGAATCAGAGCAAGCTCTAGAGAATAAAGATAAAGAGCAGAAGCACACAAGAAAGAAAGAATGGCCAGAAGATGTATGCCATGTATACAGGCTCAAAACCTCATAAGAGTCAACCAAATCATGCAATCAACAACACATAATCAATCAACAGATATTGCAATCCAAGAATCGAGATCAGAGCCCAACAGATTAAGAATCATGCAATTAAACACTGTGATCTAAGTCTACTCCATGTATCACTCAATAATTATAAAAAAGAAGACGAAAATCTACCTAGGAAAATCAAAAACTAAAAGAAAGAAAGAGAAATAAAAATAAAAATGCAAATAACATAAATAAAAGAAAAAGAGGGAATGGAACTCCCTAAGCAGAATAAGCAGCATCAAGCAGCCTGATCTCTTCTTCCATCTCTGTAACCTCAGGTTGCTGTGGTTTTTCTTCATAGAAGCAGTAATGAGAATATTCATCAGGTACCAAAGTGACATCCTCCTATATGCATATGTGCCAAAGGGACATGTGAAGGTGGTCTTCTCCTGATCCTCAGGTGCAATATGAATTTGGAAGAAACCAGAATATCCATCTAAGAAGCAGTAATGAGATTTATCGGCCAGCCGCTCAAGCATCTGATCAATAAATGGTAAAGGGTAATGATCCTTGTGAGTTTCTTGACTTAGTCTATGGTAATATATGCAGAGTCTCCAACTGTTCTGAGCTCTTACCAAGCTTCAAGTTTGTAGTGATATGACAACTCGGATCGTCTCCTAAAGAACCTGCTATAAATAAAAAACGCTCTTGTAAAATAAAATATAAAAGGAAGGGGGATTTTGTTGATATGGAATTTAAATAAAAATAGATTTAAAATTTGAATTTAAAAATTAGAATTAAAAAGCAATCAACCTAAGAAATCATGATTCATTAATTTATTTAGTCATTGGTTAAAAAGATATAATTATCAATTTGTGATTAACCCCAATCGAATTAGGAATCCTCAAATTCAATTGGAAACCCTCTCTAGACTATCGCCTAGCGTTTGGTTGAATACAGTATCTCAACTATATGGTAACAGTAGTTTTGATCTGTTCAACTTATGTTCATCGGGTAAATTAATCTGACTATTAAATTTAATGATCAATTTTCTCTTAGAGAATGCAATCGCATTATTCAGTCTGAATATCTACAATCGCATGATATTCAACCTGAATTGGGAAAAAACGAAATTGAATTAAGAAGTTAAAAACATACCCTCTGAAATAAATTAACGAACCTTTAACCTTAGATTGATTAAAGGAGTTTAGCCTAACATCGTGAGTTTAAACATCATTTAAAATAAAATAAGAAAAGAAGAAGAAGATGAAAAGAAAGAGTGCAGAATTTCGATAAAGAAAACTTAAAATAATTGTTCAATTCCAAAATCTGACTACCGAAGGGTTTTTTAAAGTTTCCCTTAAATAATCCACATTAAGAACGGGTTAGGGTTCCAACACTTTGGCCCATACATAAAATAAAAACTGAATAAAATAAAACAAAACATTAAAACATGGCCTTGGGCCTTAAACACATTGGGTTCTAATTTAATTTATAAGTCCAAACGTCAAAATAAAATTCCAGCAAAAACGTGTCATCTTGGGCTCAGGTTTCGACCATCTTCCCATCTGAATTGGGCTTAGTGAGCTAAAATAGTGATTGTAACCCTTTCTGTTAGTTGCAAATCACAAAAAGAACGGAGTTAATCAGACATCTGTAGAGTGAGATATGGCCAAAATACGAAAGTAGTGTAAATTTGGAAAATTCTTTCGGAAATCAATTAAACCCAATCAAAATCAAGAATTTTGATTTGACCCAAAAGACCTTTATTTAATTCAAATAAATCCAAAAAATACCAACCAAGAGTAATAAATAAGTGTAACAAAATATGTGCTATCAGACGGAAGTGACTGCGACGATGGTAGTAGTGGTTGGTGATAGTGGTAGTGATGGTGGCAGTGGTGGTAGTGGTGGTTGGTGACGATGGTGGTGGTGGTAGAGATGAAAATGTTGGTGGTGTGGTGTGGTGGTGGTGGTGGCGGCATGGTGATGGGAGTGGTGGTAGCAGTGGGATGGTGATTATAATGGTGGTGGTTGTGTTGATGGCTGTGGTGGTTGGTGACAGTGATGGTAGTGGTGGTGGCGGTGGGTGGTGGTGGTGATGGTGACGACGACAGTGGTGGTACGATGGCGGAGACGACGATGGTGGCGGTGGTCATGTCGAAATGATGGTAGTAGTAATGATGGTAGTGGTTGAGACTAATAGAGAGAAACAAATGTTTCTCATTTTGTGCCCGGGAACAAAAAACCAGAATTTTTTTGATTTTTTTTTTCTGTTCCCTAGCACAAAAACTAAATTGGTTCATCCTAGGAACAAAAAAATAAACCGATTTTACCAAACGAGTTTTCTATCCATTTTTGTTCCCTAGAGCAGAAATTAAAAAAAAATTGATTTTGGAAAGATTGTCATGCACACCTATAATGACCCTAACTGGTAAATCTTAGTTAGAGATTTAATTTAAGGATTTAAATGCCATAATTAGATTCAGTGAGCGATTTCGAGTATTTTGACTGTAATCATGACTATGTTATGAACAGTGCGTTCTGCCGGAGAATTTACAGTTTTGTGAATTAACCGGTAGAGCTTAAAATGAGCAAAATAATTTTAGGAACATAATTTGAAAATTCTGACGACAAATATGAGTTCAGAACGAAAAATTGTATAGTCTGGCACTTTCCGTGAAAATCTCGTGAATAGTGTTTCTACCGGGTATTTTGTACTGCTGTTTAAGCAACCGGTAGAGTCCAGAAATAAATAATTGATGAAATAAGAATAAGAAAGTCCAATATATGCCAAGCAAGTCAATATAGGCCCAAGAAAATGATAAGTTTATAAGTGTTAAGTTTCAGAATTAAATAAAGTACAGTTAGTGGTTCACAGTGCATTTCGTTAAAAACGGTGCAAAAACCATACTTTGAATTATGAATATTGTTCCTTAGGAAATAAAAATTAATTTAAATAACTTTAGAAAAATAAAAATATATCCGTAGCTTTAAGTTAAGTTTCCGGTAAATTTAAGTGAAATACGCGATAGAAAAACATCCGACAAAAGGGCCACATGTGCCTAAATAGCTTGGCCACTTAAATGAATCACTATTCATTGCAAAAATTTCCTCTTCTCTCTCTTGAAGGGCCGAGCTTCAGCCATGGAAAAGGGGGGGTTAGGGTTTTGCTTGTTTTGTTGATTTCTTCTTGAATTCTCAACCAAATCTTATGACCCACCACTTGAAATTGATTAGGAACCACTCAAGGAATCCATTGCACCTATCCATTTGAGATATAGTTGAGTGTGTGAAGAGTTATTCCTCCTCTTATTTTCGGATTACTATTCATAGGAGGAGAAAAAGTGGGTTTTTAATGGAGCTTTGCTTGGAGGTTATTCTCTAGGCTTTGTACAAGTGATTAGAGGTAAGAAACCTCTATTTCTATGGTATTATTTTGTGATCTATGTTTTGAAAATTTGGAGCATGTTTTGAGTGGGAAATATTTGATGTTAGAAGGTGAAAATTATGATGGATTGTTGTTGTATAGGAATGATAGTGTTTAGTAAGCATTAATTTGTGATAAAAAAATTGAAAAGCCCTAGTGCACTTTTCCCCTAGGTTTCGGCCTTCATGGCTTATATAGGGTTCATCATGCAAATTTTTATTGTATGTTTGAAAAGGTAAAATATGTTGGAATGTAGTGTAAATGGATTAATTGGTGGAAATGCCAAAGTTAGAAAAAATCCTACAAATACTTGCTCTATGTTGCGAACTATAGGATGTTTAGGGGTATATATATATTGGTTACATTTTATTCTAATAAAATGGGTTGCATTTTAATATACCAATGGATGAGCTAAGAAGTGAAATGCTTTGACAAATGGTTGAAAAATACCTTGAGTCCCTAAGGGTACGCCCGCGACTTTTAAAGAAAAATAACATGATTTATGTGAAAAATTCTTAAGTAAATGCTTGATTAAATTAAAGAACGCCAACGGGTGTATAGAGGTCTAGACTTGTGTATTGGCATAGAATTGGCAAAAATATAAAGAAAGGAAAATAAGCGATAAAATGTATGCTTATGAAATAATCATGGTATTGCATCATTTTATTGATGCATTGTAAATTATTCTCTAGGTGTGCCTAGGGATTGAGAAGGATCGGAAATCTTGAAGCGATAAAAGTAACTTGTTCCACAAGTAAGCGTATTGGTAAAGCTTCAAGAGGTAAGCTCTATGTTTAAGGAGTCTTTTCCTGCTTGAGTGCTCCACCATGGTTAGTGAACTATGGTTGGACTGTATGATTGTGATTTAGATGCTTTGTATAGATGCATTCATATAGAGTTATTTGATAACATGATATGTTTTGCTCTGATATGACTTCTGTAATTTGATTTCTGTAACAATCTCTGGCCATTGATTGTATAGTACCCGGACGTCCGCTTTGGGGTCCTCCCTCGGGACTGATGGTGTACTCCTCTGATATGTCTGGTTCCGCTTTGGGGTCCTCCCTCGGGAACACGTGCGTTGATTTCCGCTTGGGGTCCTCCCTTGGGAATGACGGCGCACATCTCTGATATGATATGGATATATGCTCTGTTCTGTTATGATATCTGTTATATGTTGTATTTGTATACTCTGTATCTGACTTTCATGCAGGAGTGAGCCAGGGGTATGGAGAATTCTCTATAAACCTGGAGCTTATTGAGATTTGTAATCTCACCCCTCTTTGGGGACACATTTTCAGGGGCCCAGATTTCCGGTGAGTCCTCACTAGGCAGGGACACGACACGTGGCTGAGGCAGTTGACAGACCGGATTTTGAGTGGCTGTAGGCTACTACCTTTTTGGAGTGTTTGATGTATTTTAGTATTTTCGCATTTGATGGATCATGATATTGATCCTTTATTTTGTATATGGCCTGTATATGTTTTGTACATGTCTATCAGTTTGATGCATGTACATTTGAGTATTCAGGAACGTTATATGATGATGTAGTATTCAGATAGGTTTATGTTTTGATGGCATGCTGTTAGATTTAGTGGCACGGAGCCATGTTATGCATGCGCCCATGTATGGGTATTTGATTATATTTGGATATCTGGTATTTCTGAATTGATATGTTGTATAAACTGTTTATCAGGAAATGCTTCTGAGTGGGATTGGAAAATCCCCAGTTGTCCGATTTATAGAGGAAACTCTGCCCGATTTTCGTTTACGCCGAGTAAGAATTAAGTTAGAAAAAGAAAAAGTTAGCTCATATTTTTGTAAGTTAAGTCTTCCGCTGTTTCTGTTTGTATCATATGTATGTTAATTGAACCGGCTCGAGACGGGGATGTTACATTTATGGTATCAGAGCAGTTTCTCTAGGAGAGCCTGTGAAATATTGCATGAACTGTTCGGGTTGTTATGTTCTTGAGTTTTTCTTGGAATACTATGATATGCATGTCTGATCACCGAGTGTGAGCGTAGCTAACTCATTCCTTTGTGTGAAATATGCAGAATTATGGTTCGCCCAAGAAGGACTTCTGATCCTCCTATTGACCCGACCGATCCAATATTGGCAGATTTGGCAAGACCCCGACTTAACCCGCGGGGAAATACTTCACAGCCAGATCCAATGATAATGGCCTTAACTGAGATGCAACAAAATATGGCTGCAGCTAGGCAGCGAGAGCTAGAAGTGATGATGAAAGCAAATCAAGATCTGTTAGAGGCTAATAGGTTGGCCAATCAAGAAACGATGGCAGCAAGCAGAATGGCGAATATTGAAATGATGAGATTACTCTTGGTTGAGGTGAGGGCGGGTGGGCAAGGTCCACAGCCACAGCCTTTGCAACAGCCACAGCCTGAGCCACAACCACAACAGCCTGTTCCTCCTCCTCATAATCCCATTGTTGTGGAGGGTGAAGGAAATAATGATGTGAATGAAGAATCTAGTCACAGGGGTGGTGTGGCACAGCCAGCCACTAATAGAGAGCAAAGAGAAAGAATGCTAAATGCCTTCCGAAAACATGCACCACCAAATTATAAAGGAGGCATTGATCCTATTGCTGCAATTCAGTGGTTAGAAGAATTGGATCGCATTTTTACTGTCATGGAGTGTGATGATCAGCAGAAATTGTTGTATGCTTCTTATATGTTGCAGAATGATGCAGCTGATTGGTGGAGAAATACCCGTCTGCCCTTGGAATGTCAGGGTTATGCTATTACCTGGCCTTTATTTGAAAGGCAATTCTTGCTGAAATACTTTCCGGCTGAAGCCCGGATAAGGAAGAAGGGTGAATTTGAAGAACTAAAGCAGGGTCAGATGTCTATTGATGAATACTTGAATAAGTTCAATAAGCTGGCCAAATACTCTCATTTCCAGAGAGCTCCACCTACAGAGGATGACTTGATTTTTAAATTTCATAGAGGATTACATGATAACATCTCTGAAAAACTTGCAGGTGACTCATTTGATACTTTTGCTGCACTTGTTAAAAAGTGTAAAAATATTCAAGAATATTACAGAAGGAAGCATAAGGACCAATCTGCTCCTAATTCTGGTCCTAAAAACACTTCTGGGAATTCTAAAGGAAAAGGGTTGCAGGTTAGACAGTCTGATGGTAAGTTCAAAAAGGCGGGAAATTCTAAGCCTGGAAATATTAAGCCTGCTTCTCTATGTGCTACATGTGGTAAAGTTCATGCTGGGGTTTGCAGAAAAGAGCAAAGATTGTGTTACAAATGTGGCCCACCTGGGCATTTTATTAGGGATGTACAGACTACCGGCAGTTGAACAAGGTTACTGTTAAGAATAAGTATCCTTTGCCGCGGATAGATGATTTGTTGGATCAGTTGCGGGGTGCAACTGTATTTTCTAAGATTGATCTCCGGTCCGGGTATCATCAAATCCGGGTAAAGCCGGATGACGTTCCGAAGACAGCTTTCAGGTCCCGTTATGGGCACTATGAGTATCTGGTTATTCCTTTTGGGCTTACAAATGCACCAGCCGTTTTCATGGGTTATATGAATCGGATCTTTAAAGCCTATCTGGATCAGTTTGTGGTGGTCTTTATAGATGACATACTGATATATTCAAAGAGTAAAGAAGAGCATTCCGAGCATCTAAAGGTTGTTTTGCAGATTCTGAGAGAGCATCAGTTGTATGCTAAACCATCAAAATGTGAATTCTGGCTTTCTGAGATACAATTTCTGGGCCATGTCATCTCATCTGAAGGAGTGGCAGTGGACCCGAGCAAGATTGAAGCAGTGGTAGAATGGGAACGTCCTAAAAATGTTACAGAGATCAGGAGTTTTCTTGGTTTGGCTGGATATTATAGGCGTTTTATTGAGGGATTCTCACGGATGGTTTTACCGTTGACACGGTTAACCCGTAAAGGGAACCCATTTGTGTGGACCCAAGAATGTGAAGTGAGCTTTCAAGAGTTAAAAAGGAAGTTGACTACAGCTCCGGTATTAATATTGCCGGATCCTACAAGTAAGTTTGTGGTGTATTGTGATGCTTCTAAGTTTGGGTTAGGCTGTGTGTTAATGCAGTTCCGTCAGGTGGTCGCTTATGCTTCTCGGCAGTTTGAAACCACATGAGGAGAATTATCCGACACATGATCTTGAGTTGGCAGCCGTAGTGTTCGCATTGAAAATTTGGCGACACTGTCTATACGGGGCCGATTTTATTGTCTACAGTGACCACAAAAGTCTAAAGTATCTGTTTGATCAGAAGGAGCTAAACATGAGGCAACGCCGATGGGTGGAATTTCTGAAGGATTATGATTTTGAATTGCAATATCACCCTGGTAAAGCCAATGTAGTAGCTGATGCTTTAAGCAGAAAGACGCTTGGTATGGCCAATTTGATGATTTCCGAGTATAACTTGATTGAGAAATTCAGGGATCTCCACATTCCTGTGAATACATAAGATAGTCCACATTTATTGACTACTACGGTAGTCCTGAATTCATTAGTTGAGCGGATTAAATAAGCTCAATTGCTTTATGAAGAGATTCAATATATGAAAGAGCAAGAATTTGTGTCCACTGATAGGTTCGGTCTTAAGTTTTACAAGG